>NC_069503.1:704474571-704504571 GCF_027579735.1 Bombina bombina | reverse complement strand
ATCTGAACCCCATTGAGAACCTGTGGTCCATCATCAAATGTGAGATTTACAAGGAGGGAAAACAGTACACCTCTCTGAACAGTGTCTGGGAGGCTGTGGTTGCTGCTGCACGCATGTTGATGGTGAACAGATCAAAACACTGACAGAATCCATGGGATGGCATGCTTTTGAGTGTCCTTGCAAAGAAAGGTGGCTATATTGGTCACTGATTTGTTTTTGTTTTGTTTTTGAATGTCAGAAATGTATATTTGTGAATGTTGAGATGTTATATTGGTTTCACTGGTAAAAATAAAATAATTGAAATGGGTAATATTTGTTTTTTGTTAAGTTGCCTAATAATTATGCACAGTAATAGTCACCTGCTCACACAGATATCCCCCTAAAATAGCTATAACTAAAAACAAACTAAAAACTACTTCAAAAACTATTCTGCTTTGATATTAATGATTTTTTTTGGTTCATTGAGAACATGGTTGTTGTTCAATAATAAAATTAATCCTCAAAAATACAACTTGCCTAATAATTCTGCACTCCCTGTATGTGTGTATATATATATATATATGTATATGTGTGTGTATATATATCTCTATCTCTCTCATACAGAACAAGTATCCCCTTTGGAAAAGGAAAAACTTACTTCATTTATTTAATTACTTGTGACATTTGTAAGAAACAATACACAGGGTGCACCAGTAGGTTTCTAAAAGATAGAATCCAAGAACATCTCACTTCCCTTGAAAGAGACCCCCAAAAACTCCAATTGCAAAACATTTTTTCCAACATGGTCACACAGTTAACAAAAAAATCCCTTAAAGGGACAGTCTAGTATAAATTTAAACTTTCATTATTCAGATAGGACTTTTCATTTTAATCAACATTCCAATTTACTTTTATTATCAAATTTGCTTTTTTCTCTTGGTATTCTTAGTTTAAACTAAACATAGGTAGGCTCATATGCTAATTTCTATGCCTTTGAGGGCTGCCTCTTATCACAGGCTTTTTAAATCTCTTTTCAACACAAAGAGACACGTGGGCCATATAGATAACACTGTGTTCAGGCACAAGATTTAGCACAAAACAATGCTAAATGCAAGACAATAGATAATAAACAGTCATAGTCATGTGATCAGGGGGCTGGAAGAAGGTTCCTAGATACAAGGTAATCACAGAGGTAAAAAGTATATTAATATAACAGTGTTGGTTATGCAAAACTGGGGAATGGGTAATAAAGGGATTATCTATCTTTTAAAACAATAACCATTCTATGGTAGACTGTCCTTTAAGTTGAAAACTATTGATTATATAGTTACTTACTAACCATTTCCCTATCTATTCATATAGAATTTTTCCAGCCACTTGGAAGGGCCTAATTTCGTGACTATGCTAATGAATTGGGATAGGTTTGTAAGAAGCAAATACTATATGTATGTATGTATGTATGTATGTATGTATGTGTATATGTATATATATATATTATATTATAATATATTCACATACTAAACTCTCTAAGTCAGGGGTTATAACTTCTATTTTACCTTGTGCTTGCCATACTAGTTATAAGCCTAACCTTTTATAAATCTTGCATATGTTATTTAGTGGCACCTATAAAGACTGAAGCAACTAGTTTAAAATTTACTACTAAAAGTGTCCGCTACTAAATTACTACCGTAAAAATTATAGCTATTATATGGCTAATGCTTGTCATGTATAATATAATACTGTATCAACTTTTTGTTATCTGGTTGTACACCAAATTATTGCTCATACTGCAATATGTTCTATAACAAAGTTGCCTCATAAGCAATACACTAATTGTTATTACTGTGTATCATTGTATCGCTGTATAAGATTTTAAATGTACTGTATCTAAAAACGTCAATCGAGATTAACATGTCTAAGGTGTAGAGGTGGTACCTAAATATTCATGTTCAGGTGTATAAAAAGGTACCTCCTACTTACACACCTATCTTTTGACAAAGCTCCAGTAAGGCGTCAGATGATGTCATTCCATGTGACGTCACTGCCATGTTTTCACAAGCCCGTGATTGTTTTAATCGATGTCTATCTAAGCAGTTTTGTGTCTTCATTGCCACATCTTCACCTCACGTATGGTTTACTGCTCCAAAGGGGATACTTGTTCTTTATGTAGTATCGGCTGCCAGTGTCTGGCTGAACAGTTACTTTAGCTACTGGAGAGATGTATAACAAAGGATGCTGGGAATATTCAGCGCTAAGTACTTAACAATAAATAATCACTCTTAAAAAGTGATCTGTATCACACTTATGATAGTGGATAAAATGCTGCAATGTAATGTCCAAAAATAAATGTTACGTTCAAAAGCATGTGAGAAACATCTATTCAGACGGTACAAAAATAAATAAATAATACATAATGTGTGTCTGTCCCACGGCACTCTCTTATTGTAGTCTACTTACAGGCTGATACCTCAATCATATGAGGTAAGTATGTTGCAGTATACATTCAAATGCATCCGTAGGTAACTGTGCTTCTTCACAATGTTTATAGTTTCTACACTTGGTTCTTATTCTGAATGCCACCAATCGGAAACTCTGTATAGTTGTCTCATTCCATATACACCACTTGCACCCCAGTATGGGGATGAATATAACGGAGGGAAAAAAAGTGTCAGAAAATAGTGTGATTCTGTATAATAAAGCACAATAAAATACAACAACAAGATGAAAATACACTTGCAATCTTCAACCTCTATGATATGAGGTAACAAAATGACAGGAATAAACAAAACTGGAGCTGTAGCGCCCTGTATATTGACTATTGCTGAAGCTGTGGTTCAGGCTGAAGTAACTGCACCGGCCGGTTGCAGTGATAATCCGTAGTGTTTGATAGAAGCAAAGAGTCAATTCCGGCAGTCTTAAACTAGTGTACCTCTTTGTACACCAACACCTGAAGCATTTTGAAGGTTAAGCTAATGTGCACCTTCTTCCTCAGAGGTATAATGCTGGGATAAGGCCTGTAGCGTCTATTTGAGGCTAGACGCCACCACGCTCCTTCTAATATCCGGGCTGTGATTGGTGAAATACGTACACACCCACTAGTCCATCATATGTGGGGTCTGGCCTATCTTCGCTTAATAGAAAAAACTGAATGCATACACACCCACTAGTGCATAATAGGGGGTCGGCCTAATCTCTGCTTCATGCTAACCAAAGTAACCTGATAACAAAAAGAAGAACCGAGAGACACTCTTTATTTATTTATTTATTTATTTATTTATTTATTTACGGTTTATAAGCCTAAATATACTCTATTTACTGACGGGTTTAAATAGAGATGATGAAACTCTAAAATATTCTACCTCTAAGTACATAATGTAATGTTTTTACATAGAATGACCCATTAGTTTGGACAAAAGTTTACAATGTAAATATTAAAATCACTAATTTAAAAAGAGATGATGTAGGATGTATAAAAAAGGATATATGTTTAAAAAATATATATTTTTTTTATATATACACATTAAAACTCTTACACATAGCAATAAAAAGACTATATATAAAAAAGACTTTATAAAAAATTCCCTGCCAAATTGACTCTTGAATATTCCAAACGCCAGTGCTAAACCATTACTGGTAGATATTATTTGTTTAGTTGTTTTTTTGCCATAGTGATGTTCGCACACCACACAATTGGCCCTATTGCATTTGTAAAAACCCACACTCTGTGTAGTTAGCCAGTTTTTTCTTTACTAATTTCTTTGAGTTGACTACGGACCAATAGATTCTTAAAATTCTTGTCTTTTTCGAAAAATAATTTGAGCACAGGACCATTATCTACTACACCCATAAGTAAGTAGTTGGTCTTGTCCCAGGACATGCCAATGTTTTTTTATCATTGTTTTTATTTTCTCTAGCTCCTTCATTATAGGTCATGACAAAATTAGCCCCATTATATTTATTGTTCTTTTTTAGTTTTGCAATAGCTCTGTTCTTTTGCAAGCTTTTGCTTTGGTGTAAATATATATATATATATATATATATATATATATATATATATATATATATATATATATATATATATATATATATTGCAACAGAATCGAATGAATTGTTACTAGTTATCAAGAAATACTGTAGAGTTACCAGCTTTAAACTATCTCTATTTTCAAATTGTTAACACGTTCTTGCCGACTCCCAAGGATCCATAGCTGCATCATTCAGTAACTGAATGCCTAGAATGAGATTAAACTCTTTCTTTCTTTCTTTCTTTCTTTCTTTCTTTCTTTCTCTTTTTTTTCTTTCTTTCTTTCTTTCTTTCTTTCTTTCTTTTTCTTTTCTTTCCTTCTCTTTTCTTTTCTTTCTTTCTTTCTTCTTCTTTCTTTCTTCTTTCTTTCTTTCTCTTTCTTCTTTCTTTCTTTCTTTCTTTCTTTCTTTCTTTCTTTTTTCTTTCTTTCTTTTCTTTTCTTTCTTTCTTTCTTACTTTTCTTTCTTTCTTCTTTCTTTTTCTTTCTTTCTTTCTTTCTTTCTTTCTTTTTCTTTCTTTCTTTCTTTCTTTCTTTCTTTCTTTCTTTCTTTCTTTCTTTCTTTTCTTTCTTTCTTTCTTTCTTTCTTTCTTTCTTTCTTTCTTTCTTTCTTTCTTCTTTCTTTTCTTTCTTTCTTTTCTTTCTTTCTTTTCTTTCTTTCTTTCTTTCTTTCCTTTCTTTCTTCTTTCTTTCTTTTTTCTTTCTTTCTTTTCTTTCTTTCTTTCTTTCTTTCTTTCCTTTCTTTTTCTTTCTTTCTTTCTTTCTTTCTTTCTTTTCTTTCTTTTTTCCTTTCTTTCTTTCTTCCTTTCTTTCTTTCTTTCTTTCTTCTTTCCTTTCTTTCTTTCTTTCTTTCTTTTCTTTCTTTCTTTCTTTCTTTCTTTCTTTCTTTTCTCTTCTTTTCTTTTCTTTCTTTCTTTCTTTCTTTCTTTCTTTCTTTCCTTTCTTTCTTTCTTTCTTTCTTTCTTTCTTTCTTTCTTTCTTTCTTTCTTTCTTTCTTTCTTTCTTTCTTTCTTTCCTTTCTTTCTTTCTTATCTTTCTTTCTTTCTTTCTTTCTTTCTTTCTTTCTTTCTTTCTTTCTTTCTTTCTTTCTTTCTTTCTTTCTTTCTTTCTTTCTTTTCTTTCTTTCTTCTTTCTTTCTTTCTTTCTTTCTTTCTTTCTTTCTTTCTTTCTTTCTTTCTTTCTTTCTTTCTTTCTTTCTTTCTTTCTTTCTTTCTTTCTTTTCTTTTTCTTTCTTTCTTTCTTTTCTTTCTTTCTTTCTTTCTTTCTTTCTTTCTTTCTTTCTTTCTTTCTTCTTTCTTTCTTTCTTTCTTTCTTTTCTTTCTTTCTTTCTTTCTTTCTTTTCTTCTTTCTTTCTTTCTTTCTTGCTTTCTTTCTTTCTTTCTTTCTTTCTTTCTTTCTTGTCCTGTAGTGTACCCTTCCCCCTCCCAGGTCGATTGCCCACCCTCGGAGCCCACACTACCTCCTTCCCACTCACTGCCGCTCGAAACATTTTTTTTCTGTAGAATTCCGTGCAGGACATAGGTATTCCGTCAACACAGCACCCTGGGCAAAGTACTGTGTGATATAGTAGCTACGTCCACTGGAAAATGGGAATTAACTCTTTTTAAAAAAAAAATTATTTATTTTTTTTGGTTTAGAAAGTGATCACAATTTCATTTTCCATTATTTTAATATAAAATCAGTCAAGTTATTTTCCTCCTCAATTTAAAGGGACACAAAAACCCAACATTTTTATTTCATGATTCAGGTAAAAAATACATTTTAAACAACATTCCAATTTACTTCTATTATCTAATTTGCTTCATTCTTTAGATATCCTTTGCTGAAGAAATAGCAATGCACATGGGTGAGCCAATCACACGAGGCTTCTATGTGCAGCAGCCACTGAATCTATTTAAATATGCTTTTCAGCAAAGAATATCAAGAGAATGAAGCAAATTGGATAGAAGTAAATTAGAAAGTTGTTTAAAATGCCATGCCCTTTCTAAATCATGGAAGGAAAAATTTGGGTTTTAAGTCCCTTTTAAGGCGTTTACTATGAAATCTCACGGAATTTCAGTGAAATCTCATGAGATCACAGTAAAGCAAAGTGTGACATCAGCACTGATAAAGTCGATTGGCTGTTTTTTTTTTTTCTTAAACATGCACCTGACAGTAGCTGGAGGATAACTGTTCACAGAGCACTTACTATTGTGAGTTGAAGAAATTTTGAGGTAAAATATTTTTTTTACATAGAGATGTTCATGTGATATTTTCTTATCTGCTTTTTACAGTAATTCTACATCACTTTCACACAATTTAGCATATGGGTATTATGTCCATTTTAACAGTTCTCACACTGTAGATTGTAATATCCCTAAGTGAGGAGTTTAAAATATCAGCAAAATTTCCACCACATTGCCTTTGTTGAATATCTATTACTATAAGTAGATAATTCCAGATGTTTTTTTTTTTTTTTTTAAATGATTTTTGGAACGTCTAATTAATGTAAAATCCTGTCCAACTGATCTAGGCTGCCAATAAACCGGACTGAATAGCAAGCTGTAAAACCCCAATCATGAATACACGATTGCTGATAGAAATCTACTTTAAGAAGATTAAATTATTGTACCAATCAAGAAAATGCGTTTATGAAATAAAAAACAAACATTTTTTTAAGAGCATGATTCTAAATGCCATTTTCATATGATGCAGTTAGCTGTATGGGGACATCACATATATATCTATTAAATACATGCACATATATAAATGTCCTGACCAATGTATGCTATATGCTGAATATAGGTTTAATATATTTTGACCATATATTTGATATTTACATGTAAAATGGAGTCTCTGGGCTTTTCAAAGTGTATTGCACATGCGTGGTCAAATCCTCTTCCAATACTGTCAAACATGTCAAAGGCCAGTCTTGCACTTTAACACTCTTTGTGTGTTGAATTTGATCTGTCCATTGTGTTGCCAAAATAAAGTGCATAACAACAACGACATTGTGTTGGATGCAGTTTTCTTTTATTATTTCTCTTTCATCAAGTTTTCTTTGTAGTTCTATAACAACCCCTGGACTCTGAGAAGATTATCACAATTGGCCCAAGAGTGACCTAGTACATTGTTAAAAGGGGAGAAAAAAATGAGGACTTTAACCCAATCTATACAATCTTTTTCAGATATGATGTGAACATCTTTTACCATGTCTATTTCATGTATGATGTATGCTTTTTTCTGTCCTCAATTTAAAGAAAAAAAAAGTATAATCTAGCTGAATCATGAAAGAAAAAATTTGGGTCTCATGTCCCTTTAACGCCCTCCCACATGTTTCATCTACCAACAATTCTTTGAGCGATCGGCATCTCTCTTTCGGTTACTACCTAATGCCCGGTCTCCTCTCTGGGTGGGGGTAGGTCACATGGTTACGGAAGTCTATCACAGAGTTAGAATGATGGTGCCTTCTGTGGATCAGCCCAAGGGGCTTCCTTCTTTAGTGATACTTTTGTATTTCCTCACAGCTTGTAGATAAGACAGTTTTTATGGAACTTCAAACTGATAGTGTTTTTTTGGCTCAAATAGTGTTATATTTTGTAATATATTATACAATTTCCTTCTAATCTAAAGAACAAAATAATTGCATAATGTAACTTACATTTATTCAAAGATAATTTGTGCAATAAACACTGAAATTTCAGCCGGGTGGTGTATCCATTAAAATGGTCCTGGGGAGAACACTATATTTCTGAAATCCAAACCTTTTCCAAGTTCCAAATAGTTTGGACAAAGGGTTTGGTACAAATATGCGCTTTAAGGGGCTACCATTGATCCTATCCCTTCGTAACGATGACTTCCCAATTAAACATTGTTCTCTAAAAAGAAAATAATTTTTTTTATCCAATCAATCTGAATATATTAAAAATATTTCAATAAGCTAGTATGTAAAGACATGGAAGTTTATCTAAAATTCCTTCTTCCCAATTTCCTCATTTAAGAGACAATCTATAGAAGAACGTGTAGCCCTACAAAATCTAAGTAGTTGTACAGATGTTATTTTTCGTGCAGCAGATTAAAAGGTGGGGCATCGTAGTACAGAACAGGCGAGATTATTTGAATGAAGCCCAACGGATATTGGCAGATACTAATACTTATCGGTTTCTTACATATAATCCCACTAATAGATACAAAAAAAGAGTTATCTGATTTCTTTTTAGAAGCTAAATCATTGGAATTTTAAATCTGGATGAATACAATTACTTATATGAAGTTGCCCCTAAAATAGCATGTTTTTACCATTTACCGAAAGTGCATAAGGACCTGTGCAACCCTCCAGGTAGGCCCATTGTTTCAGGGATAGGTTCTCTATGTGACAATTTGTCTAAGTATATTGATTTTTATTTACAACCTTTGGTCACCAACACAAAAGCCTATCTCAGAGATACCATTGATGTAATTAGAAATTTTGAGGGCTTCAATGGTTATCTAATTACATATGGATAACCTGCGATGTATCCCGCTCTTTACAACCCAGTATACCCCCATAATAGGGGGGTTTCTGCAATTAAAGATATACTTTACACAAACAGACTATCTAAGGATCAATACATTTTATAAGTGAAGGAATATACTTTATTCTTAATCATAACTATTTTCTTTTTGAAGGCATATACTATAACAACAACAAGGCACGGCAATGGGGACCACATCTGCCCCATCATATGCAAATTTGTATATGTCCCCATTTTGAGAATAGTATGATTTGGAATAATAATCCTTTTTTAAACAATATAGTCAAGTATTATCGTTACATTGACGATATTGTGATGATTTGGCAGGACCAGAGGGGGATATTAGTAATTTCACAGAGTATTTAAATAATAATACATATAATCTAAAATTTACTCATGAGAAAGTCATCGACATCTATTGCATTTTTTAGATCTCACATTATACAATGAAGAACAGACTAATACTGTAGCGGTAAGAAATTATCACAAATTAACAGACAGGAATAGTCTCTTGAATGCTAAAAGTGGTCATTTAAGACAATGGAAGCGTAATATTCCATATGGTCAATATCAAAGGATCATGCGGAATTGTACCAACATAGAGACCTTCAATGAGGAATCTAAAATCCTCACTAATAAATTTCTGGAAAGGGTTATAATACTGAATTATTAGATGAGAGTAAAATAGGGTAGCTGCAATGGATAGAGCATCACTTTTAGACAATAAACTTAAAATTACTAAACAGAATAAATGTCAGAAAGATAGGGGTAACCACCCCAAATTTGTAACTCAATACAATAATCAACATCATAAAATTAAAGAATATTTTGAGCAAGCACTGGAAAATTTTAAAATTAGATCCAGTTTTAAATCAAATATTAGGGGATAAACCGGAAGTAATTTTTAGGAAAAAGAAAGATATTAAAAATTACATTGCACCTACTAAATTGAGGGAACTGAACAAAGTGGAGTCTATAAATAGTTGGTGTGGTGCAAAGAACAGCAGATTGCGTTATGTGTCCCTTGACAATAGTGCCCATTTTAACAATTTTAATGGTACAAAAAAATTATTCCTTTAAAAGTAGATGTGCATGCCACTCAACATATGTTGTTTATCAGTTAATTTGCAAATGTGGACTTATTTATATTGGCCGCACGAAAAGAAAGATAAAATACAGACTTAGGGAACACATCACGATATGAAGAATCATAGTGTATCCCGCCATTTTTTATACACATCACAATTGCAATCCATAGATTTAAGAATTAAAGTTGTGGACTGGGTTAAACCTAATATTTGGGACACAAACAGATTACTTAGACTCAGAAAAAGGGAAAACTTTTTGGATTAAAACCTTAAATTGCCTGGAGCCAAACGGGTTAAACATAGAATTAGACATTCAAGCATTTTTGTGAACAAGTAATGTGATTTTTTTTTTAATAAGTTTTAATATATCTGTTTTGTAAGAATAGTATCTATTGTTGTTTATAAATAGTTTTTTATGTGCTATATAATGATTAATTTTTTACATTGTATCCGTTCCGGTATTGTATTTATTGATCTAATTTTATGTTTTTAAATGAATTTTTTTAGAAAGTATGAAACATGTATTTACTGTATATTAATCATTAAAAACATCTGATGCAATATCAAAATAATCAAATGTTATGAAATAGTTTTAAAATCCCCTCGGTGCCGCTATGCTAACTATAGTACATTTATATTACAATGAATGAAACTCCTTATTGGCCAAATGAAGTGGGAGTGTGTTCTCCCTCACGGCTTATAGCGAGCATGACAACACCTAAGGGAATTCACTCTTGAGAAAGTCCCGCTGTGTCTGGACGAAACGCGTAGAGACCCGCCCCTTTGTATTGATCCTGTGAAGCCGCCGTAGTTCCCGGTCTGCAGAGGGGGAACTTAATGGGCTTGTGTGCTGAGGATCTCGTTCGTCAAGGTAACATTATTGGTATATACCCCCTTCGCATAATTGTACACTGTGCGAACTTGTCCACAGCTTGTTCTTATATGGGACATTGGAAGATCAGACACTTTTTTGGGGGGATATTGCCATTCACTCCGGACTGCAAATTGTTATCATCTACCCAGGAGCTGGGGTTTGCAATCCATTGGAGCTGCTTTGCTGATATCCATGGGAAGTGGGATAAGTTACCTTTGCCACGCAGATAATTTGCGTTATGTGCTGGTTTTAATTTTATATTTTATGAGTTGCCACTTGTTAGACGTGTATTAAACAGAAATCTTTTACTCTACATTTGAGTCTGCGCTCTTCTCCTTTTTAGAATTTACACACTACAAGGCCTGTGGATCTGCCTTCAAAGAGGAGCTGTCGGACTTATTTGTTATATACATATTTATGTATATATGTGCATGATCATTTGATTTATTTAGCATCATTATATGCATATTGTATCTAGATCACTATTATACATTTATTTGTGATTGTATTTATACAATAATCATTTCTGCATTGTGGATTTATAATTAGTGCAGATATTTATGTGATATATGCAATAACATTTAACAGCTTTTTATTATTGAATAGTTTTTACGGTTACTTTGTTACACTATAGCTCATTTGTTTATAATACTAATTAATATATCAGTTTGATATGTTAGTTCTTTGCTTCAGATAAAACAAAACTAAGATTTAAAGATGCAGAGATCATTTGGATTACCAAAATACTAATAATTGTAGAATTCCATACTTAAGAGGGACATGAAACCCAAACATTTTCTTTCATGATTCAGACAGAGAATATACAATTTAAACAACTTTCTAATTTACTTCTATTATCTAATCTGTTTTATTCTCTTGGTATCATTTGTTGAAGGAGCAGCAATGCACTACTTGTTTCTAACTGAACTCATGGGTGAGCCAATGACAATCAGTTTATATATGCAGCGACCAATCAACAGCTAGAACCTAGGTTCTCTGTCTGCACAATGACTTGCCTAGATAAAACATTTCAACAAAGGATACAAGAGAAATGAAGCAAATTAAAATATAGAAGTAAATTGGAAAGTTGTTTGAAATTGTATTCTCTATCTGAATCATGAAATAATTTTTTTGGGTTCCATGTCCTTTAAGGACATTCACATTAATTTGTATTGATGCATAAACAATCAATCAATGCATTTCAAAGATAAGCATATGAAATACATGTTTTCAAACTGTAATTTGTTAGAAAACTATGCAGTCCATAGGACCACACCCCTTGAGAAGCCTATTGAATGTTCTGTATCACACTTTCTTTGCTTTGACAGTTAAGGGAATATATAAACAAGCTCCTGCATATATTTGCCAGTCACAGGGCAGCATGCAGCGCTGTCGGGGTTCTGCCCCTCTAGGGAATACACAGCAGCCTCTTGTAGTTGTAGACCCCTGTCTCATTAAGAACTAAAAGATAACTGCATTGCAGGGATTTCACTTCAAGTCTGCAAATTGAATAAGTAACATATATGTAGCTTAATGGGATATTAAACAGTATGAGATTTTAATATAAAATATTTTAAAGGGAGAGTCTAGTCAAATTCAACTAATGATTCAGATAGGGCATGCAGTTTTAACAACTTTTAATTTTGTTTTTATTATCAAATTTGTTTTGTTCGTTAGTATTTTTTTTCTTGAAAGCTAAGCCTAGCTTGGCTCATATTTGCTAATTTCTAAGCCCTTGAAGGATGCCTCTTATCTCAGTGCACTTTGACAGTTCTTCATTGCTAGACAAGCACTAGTTCATGTGTGCCATATAGATAACATTGTGCTCACTTCCCGTGTAGTTACCTAGGAGTCATCACTGATTGGCTAAAATGCAAGTCTGTCAAAAGAACTGAATTATGGGGGCAGAGACGTAAAAAGTATATTAATATAACCCTGTTGGTTATGCAAAATGGGGAATGTTGTAATACACAGATCATCTATCTTTTTAAACATTTCTGGAGTAGACTGTACATTTAATTATGTGTAGTTAAAACTTTTGCAATATACTTTCATTAATTATTTTGCCCCCCCCCCTTTTCCTGTAATTTAATTCTGAAAATGGTTGGTTTCCCAAAATTCTTGGTTTTCTATAAAGTGAGAAAAAATGGAAAATGGTTGGCTTCATCACTCTCCTGCTGATAGCAATTAGAGGCAGAAATAAAACCGGCATTAAGAGACTTTGCAAACAAGGTTTTGTGGAACATAAGATTATCTAACAGGGTTTACACAAAATCTTGATTATACAAACACAGCCTTGTCTGGACAAACTCTATTTTATTGCCTGATTTATATCTGTCCCTAATTAATTATATATACACACATATATGTTTGCTGTATTAGTTAACTTTAAACTTAGTACATACATAGTTGATTTTTAAAAATAAATTTGCATTTTTATTATTATTAAAGGACACAAAATTAATCTTTCATAATTCAGATAGAGGATGCATTTTAAGAGACTTTACAATATACTTCTATTACAAACTTGTGCACATCGTTTTCTATACACACATTGATGCACCATCTACTACTGAACATGTGCTCACAGTGTATATGTATCTGAGTCTGTTATTGGCTGATAGCTGTCACACTATACAGGGTGCAGGGAAATTGAAGTAAATTATGAAATTTGTCAGAAAATAATTCACTGTTTATTTAAAATGCAGACTAAGTCTTATTGCATTTGCCTTATGCCATTTGTTGGTTATGTAATGCTACTGTATCGAATGGTCCTTTAAGCTGCCAGGCGCAGCTAACACTGCAAGGTTACTACTCGCCATGCTATTGCGTTTCTCCTCCAATGCTAGGAGCTCTCTTGAAGCTCTACCACTTCATTTCTTGGTTCTTAATCATTCTTGCAGTCTCTGACAAAAGCTTTGTAACATTGCTTGGGGTTAGCATGCATGATACAGAGCTGGACTTTTATTTATATATATATATATATATACTATATATATATATTTATATATATATTTATATATTATTTATATAAATATATATATATATATATATATATATATATATAATAAATTATGCATCTTTTAAACTGTAAGCTGATGACTGGATGAGCAGAGCATGGTCGTAGTGTGACTAAAATCCCAAGTTTAGGTCATTTATGCAATCATTTTTTTCAAAATTGTTTTGTCTATATTTGAATATTGATGTGCGACACTAAAGGATGTGAAACTAGGGTTGCCACCTTTTGCCCAGAAAATTCCTGGACACTTTTTAAGTGGGCGTGGAGAGGGTGTGGCTTGGGGCGTGGCATAGGGCGTGACTTGGGGCGTGGCTTCTCACAGCCTTTAAATTCATTATGAAATATTTTTTTTATATATATACACATATATATATATATATATATATATATATATATATATATATATATATATAATATATATATAAATATATATATATATATACACACACACACACACAGTATGTATATATATATATATATATATATATATATTATATTTACACATAATTAAAAAATGACCAGCAGACACTATACCAATCTCTGTTGTGATTCAAAACTCTCTAGATTAGAACTGGCATAAGAAAAACTGATACTGGAAGCAAAAATGTGTGGCATTGTGGAGCCCCATTTGCCCAGAATCCTCTGCTTCAGTGGCTAGTTAGATGTGGACTACGGTGGTAAAATGGTTGTAAGATTAGTTTTTTACTCATTAATAATGTTTAGTTTGGTTTAGTTTTTAAAATGCATATATAGCAATATTAAATATTGACTAACAAGCAATAATCCACTTCATTACACATTTTAAAGGCACAGAACAAAAAGGTAAGTAAAGAAATTAGTTTGAACCCATGAAAACTATGAATATTAAACTTACAAAAATTATTTGGAAGCCAATACTTTATAGCTTAAAGGGACAGCAATTAATTTAGTATAGGAATAAGGAAAGGAAATAAAAGGTGCAGCGATGCAAGTTGGTACACAATATATAACAAGGCAATTGACTATCCTCATTGAAGACAGAGAAGTATAAAATCAGAGCCCCATACACGTGTTTTTGCTGCCGGTGAAGGGGGAGGAGAGTCCAACTAAACAGTGACACAGGCAGCCAAGTATTACTTACAGTTTCTCTGTGGCTGCCTGCACTGCTCTGCACTTGTTGGCTGAAGACTCACAAAGGTAAAAAATGGCCATGTTTCAGGCAGACACAGCCCGCCGCACAGCCACTGCACCAACACACACGCACACCTGCCTGCCTCAGTCTCTCTGCCGCTCTCAGACTCAGCCTGCAGCCGGAATCGGATGTGACGACTCCTCGACTCTCTTCCCCCCTCCCACTGTCCCCCCACACCAAGCTATCTCCGTCTCACTCTCCCTGGCTGCAGGCGCAGCAGACTCACCCGGTTGTAATTGTAACCCCGGGCTAAGCGCTCCTCTGGCCAGCTAATGTTTTGTAAAGTCTGCTCACTGCTGCGCCAGGGGAGCGCTTAGCCCGGGGCATTTGAGGCTAGTTCCGGGACACGGGACACAGAGCCTCAGACCGGGACTGTCCCGGTGAAACAGGGGCAGGTGGCAACCCTATGTGAAACACCAAACATTTCTTTTGTGATTCAGATAGAACATGCAATTTTAAACCAACTTTCTAGTTTACTTCTATTATCAGTTCATCTTTGTTCTCTGTTATCTTTTTGTTGAAATGCCGTGATGTAAGCTTTATTAGCCTTGCCCCATGTCTGGGGCACTATATGGCAGAAGTTTGGCAAAAATTTTATCTATTTGGAATAAGCACTAGATGGCAGCTCTATTCCTGCTATGTAGTGCTCCAAACACCTATCTAGGTATCTCTTCAACAAAGAATACCATGGGAACAAAGCAAATTTGATCATAGAAGTAAATTGGAAACTTTTTAAAAATTGTATGCTCTGTCTGAATCACAAAATATTTTTTTTGGGGTTTCATATCCATTTATACCACTTTTGTGCAACTTTTTAAATTGTATATAAAAAGGTTACATTGAGCAAATATTTATAATGTTAATCATTGTTAGTGTTCTAAACCTTGGTACAAAATCAATTTGCTAAAGTATGTAGTTATATCATTAAACCACTAGATGGAACCAGATCATTATTTTAAATACTATGCTATTATACTTGCAATAATGCTCTCTTGTTTAATGTTTTCTGTCTGTGGCTTCCAAATTGTTCACCTCAGAGAGGCAGGTCATGCAACAGACACGACAAACACATGTTAAAACAGATGTCATTTGAGCAACCTTGTGTGAGGTGCATTTGTGAAGTAATATCTGCTGGTCCTTAGCCGTGTCTGGGTTTTATTCAGCTAGGTCTTTATTATATGATTAGGTTCCATATACGTGTAGAGCAGACTCTTTTGAACAGCTTTCCCAGGCCTGCAGAACTTCTCTTCACCAACATGTTATACTAATGTGTGAGTCTAAATAACTATTCATAGTAATTTTATATCCTGTTTTGCAGCCAAGATATAGGTACCATTAGGCAAACTATTCAGCTGCCTAAGGCTTCACATATACAAGATCTTGCTAGTCCCCCATAGTAACATCCAACTCCAAGTATTATATGGGGGATTGAACATAGAAATATTATGTTCATATGCAGGGACCAGTCAAATACCATGATGGGATTTTTAACCAATCAAAACTAATTATACTTAGGCCAAGGATCAAGTTATTTGCCCTAAATGAATCATTATGTAAATAAAACTACAAAAATGCAGTTACAACAGAAAGAAAGATAATCATAGAGAGGCAGTTGTATTTTATAGTTACCAAGGTTAAAATATGTCTAAATTTTAAATAAGCTGTGGATTTTTTCAGCAAATTTCAAAATTTACTTCAATAGCCAGCTCACTATACCACGTGACAGTCATCAGCGAATAGCGTACTAATATATGTATACACTGTGAACTCACACATGCTCAGTAGGAGCTGGTTCCTCCAGTAGGTGCGCATATAAAAAGACTGAACACAATTTGATAATGGAAGTAAATTGGAAATTTTATTAAAAATAAATGCTCTATCTGAATCATGAAAGTTTTATTTTGATGTTTAGAGTCCCTTTAACTGTATATTGTTTTTCGGGAATGGATACTCTTTGTTAAAGGGACAGTCACACGCCCCAAAAGTCGATCATCCGCTTTTGTTAACCATTCCCCAGTTTTGCACAACCAACACTGTTATAGAAATACAATTTTTTTGTAATTTTTTTATTATTATTATGGGGTTCCTGTAACTTTTTTTTTTTTTCTCCATTAATTTTTGTATTAAGGTATTGATAGAACAAACAATACAAATCAAAGTTACATCAGTATTCGGAACAATTGATAATCACATGAAGAAGTAGGTAACTAACATAAATCTTCTATGAACTTCCTTGTATAGTGTCTTCACGTTGGGCAATCATATCACAAACCAGGGTGAGACAAAAACTGATATTGATACCTTACATTTTACTTTATAAACCAGTTGTCGATAGAACCTCTTTATCATGTTTTACTATCTAATAGGGAGATATGTTATGATAACGTACCGTAAGCAAAAACATACAATCTAATTTGAGAGGTACAATTTCTTACCACTGAAAGTTACATATTAAATCCCATGCTGGAAAGGTAAGACCCTTATATATGTGATAACTTTGCAATTGAACGTGTGGAAAATCCACGTATCAGCATAAGAATCCTAAAATAAAGTATTTACTTTATTGCAGCATGATAGCGTGGGGAATAGCGGGCCAAAGCCACTCTTGTTAGGACCCAGACAGAGAACTGGGTGAATTACGTATATCCATGCATTTACTCGGGGTGAAGTAAACTTGCCAGTAGGTATGACACCTCTATAACGCCTTCATATGTTGAAATGGGAGGTCCCGTCCGGGCGGCACGATAAAGAATACTCTGTATATAAATAAGGTCTTTAAGGATCTATATGAGAGTGTAATTTATTGTCCATAACCATAGATTAGAGCCTCTCTTTCAAATTAGGTGAATTCCCTATAATTATTATGCAGCAATTGCAAGCTGGGTAGGTGGGTGTCCCTTACATTCATGTGCTGCCTAGAAGTTACTAAGTGTGAGTTGCCGTCTAACAGCTATATTCAGCCTTATATACTTAAATAGTGATATTTGTGCTGTCCCCCTATGGCACAAGTGAGCTATAATAACCAGTACAAAATAATGCAGCTTTAAGACAAATAGGTTCTGGTAAACCTGAATATGGTCGAGAGCAAAGCACAGTTCCCTCATAACCATAATGAGTGAGAATTTGTATTCCACTATCCTAGATAGCTAGCTCCTGTCACTCAGGTATGGGGTCCTACACCCAGCGACAGGTGGAACACATTATTAAAGGATAAGTGGATTCTAATGCTATATGCTGCTATTTGTCATTAATCTGTGTGCTGTGCATTTTTTTTTTTGTAAGCTGTCAGCTATATAGAAAGCCCAAGAAGTATAACTCCATAAAGTATTCTACTATCTTCTTACAACTGTATGTATAATTCTAGCTATGAACAGATAGCATCATACCCCCTATTTGTGTCTTTCGTACTCTATTTTGTTAGCTTCAATAATAGATGGAGTATGAGGATAATTTTGGCTAAGAAGACAGCAAAGAAGCAACTATGCTATACATACTTGGGATATATTTATATATCTATATATAGATATATATATATAGTAATAATATAATATAATGTATATCTGTATTGACTATGAAAAAATTGCAGTAGAGATATAAATATTCATAGGGTAATGGCTTGGTACTTGCCACAGGGCACTGTGCATCATAAGCCTGCTCTGTTAGATCCTGCACAGTGCAATACCCCTCAGCTGCAGCAAGTTGTTCCGATGTAGACAACTTTAACCCTGTTGCGAAAGGGTTAAGTAGAATCAGATACTAATGATACTCAATCACCACTGGACCAACCAGATCAATCTAAGTGAAACATATAACATAAATAAGTATATTAAGACAGCAGAAAGTACAAGACAAAAGACGTGACAAAACTTGCTGCAAGCACAGAGAATAATGGCATATCATAGTATAGGTTTATTTATATATATATATATATATATATATTATAGTATATATATATATATACATACACACACACACACACACACACAAATGCAAAATTTGGTTTAGCACACCTTACAAAAAGTTTATATACACATCCTTTGGGAGTGCTGCCAATATGACCCAGTAATTACACAAACAAAAAAGTATTGGCGCACATCCATTTTCAAAAGCACAACATATGTTTTGAACTGCTGCAAAAACCTTGCCTGCATTTGTATTAAAAACATAATCAGGGAGACTGACCATCTCCTATTGGTTAAAGCACCCACCCAAGCTCAGGTGTGCATACATACATTTTTTTTTATAAGGCACCACAGAATGTATACATCAGGTAAATCTAAGTGGACTGTTACCCAACAAAAATCATAGTAAATGGGAAAACGAAATGTGAAATTTAGTAATTTTACCTTTTTATAAAGTGCAAATAACATAACCATTATTTTTTCAGGACTAAACGGGGATTTAGAGAGATGCGAGTTTAGAAAATGTGAAACGCAGCATATCGGAAACTAACGAACAAACTCTCCTGCAGTGTACAGATGTGATGCAAGAACGTCTGGGCACCATACTCGAGAAATGTAAGTCTACAAATAATTTGTCTTCCAGTAAATTTAACTGCTGCCTAAATTTACAACATCTGGACCCTTTACTCTTTGTATTATTTACATTTAATTATGTCAATTAAAGAGGGTGCTGTTTTACTTTTGGATATATAGGAAAAAGACATATAGTCAAGTCCCACTAATGATGTTCAAGTGACACTTACTCAGCAGTAAGGACAGCCAAGTACTGGAAGATATGTTTCATATCTTCTGTATTTTGGAAAAGAAACTAACTTACATAAAATGATACATACGCTTGTGTAACACACTTTCGCTCGTTTCTAGATGTTGGACTCATTTTAACTCTTATTTAGGATGAAATATCATAGTGGGAATCTCTGACGATTGGTAATATGCTCCCTACTGTTCTGTAAACTATTTTTTTATATTTGCAGTGAAAATATGCACCTTTTAAAGGATTATAAAACTGTTTCAATGTCATATAATCTAAACATGGTATACTGATTTCAAATGTTAGACACTGAAGTCAAAATTAAGCTTTCCTAATTTAAATAGACCATAAATGCGCACAATCTTTTTATATTTATACTTTTTTGAGGCACCAACACCTACTGAGCAATGTGAATGTGCAAGGATTCACAAAGTATACGTATATGCATTTTGTTATTGGCTCATGAAAATGTATCATTGCAAAAGGATTGCCTTATTGAATGCCACCCACTGCTCTCATGTGGACCAATCATGCGAGAGCAGGGGCCTCTCAATCAGCTTGTATGACATTGTGGTAAGCTGGCTCGCATGAGAGTGCCTACACCTAAAGGGCTCCAAAGCAGCTTTTGCTGCTTAGTACATGGAGCCCATTGAGTCCTCTCTTCAGCTGTCATGTCTAGTGTTTCATTAGTGGTTGTTCATGCCCTTTCAGTTGCTTGAGGTGCCCTGTACATGATATATTTTGCATCAAACAACAATCACTAATAATGTGAAAAGCAATCATTACAAACACAACACTTTGGAAACACGCTTGCAAAGCTAGTTATGGAAATGGTTTGTAA
Source organism: Bombina bombina (assembly GCF_027579735.1). Taxonomy (NCBI): domain Eukaryota; kingdom Metazoa; phylum Chordata; class Amphibia; order Anura; family Bombinatoridae; genus Bombina; species Bombina bombina. Next base: position 704,484,371 of record NC_069503.1, on the reverse strand, counting down.
AGTAGTCTTGCTGGAAGAAAGATGTCTCAACAATCTCACAGATGTGAGACAGAGGGTCTTGGCCATGGCCTTTCTAAAGGCGCAGTCTAGATTTTTCATCTACAATTATCAAGTGTAATTATCCTTGTCAATTGTCCTTGTCTTGTGATTGTGTGTTACTATTTCAAAGCTAACAGATTGTGTTGTTTGTTGTTTTTCTTTTACATCTCTAACTTCATTTCACAGTTTTTTGTTTATGTTGGTTAGGACTGCTTTAGAGGTGGTGGTTGTTGGTTTTTTTCTTCAGTTGCTTGTTTTGTGATACTGTTGTCCTTCACAGGGGCACTTGTTCTGTGCATCAAGATGGTTGCGACTCCTTAGATTATAATAGAGTTGAACATGCAACTCTCGGCTTTGACTAGGGGGGAGTTAAAAATCTTACATAGAAACATAGAATTTGACGGTAGATAAGAACCAAAAAGGGCCCATCAAGTCTACCCATATTACATGTTACTTTTTGCTTAGGATAGCCTTATGCATGTCCCAGGCATTTTTTAAATCTGTTACAGTCTTTTTGTTTACCACCTCAAATGGAAGTTTATTCCATGAATCCACCACCCTTTCTGGAAAAAATGCTTCATCAAATTTATCCTGAATCTGCTACCCTCTAACATTAGATTGTTGACCCTTTGTTTTGGCATTTATTTTTTGTGAAAATGCTTTCAGCTTCTATTTTATTAAGTCCCTTCATATATTTGAAGGTTTCTATCATGTCACCTCTTCCCCTTCTATCCTCTTGTAATTCATAAAGAGTTTTAAGTTTCTTGTTTCACGGACGCCTTTTTTTTTGAGTATGTAAGAGAAGCTCTGATTCCAGTGTTCTGTAGGTGTTGATGCAACCTCAGATTTGCTTTGCATGTGAAGCAGTAAGCCACTGAAATAGACATTGCAAAGAAAATATAAAACTTTTACAGTTGTGTATTGAGAGAACCAAAATGCTGTTCAAATGTATATTTTGGCACTGAGCTCTGTTTCTTCTTAGCTCAGGCATAGTTTAAAATATGCTGTGAAGGTGTTTAAGTGTTGAATTAATGAATATATTGTGCAAACAGCTTTTATTTCAGAGTCATTTTAATAAATATGGGGGTCCATTTATCATACAGGAGGTTAAAGTCCCTAATTACAAAACCTTACTACTCGTAATCATACAAGAGCAGGGGCTGTCAATCACTCTGGTCATATTAGTCTGTGGTGATTTTAATATCACTAGTTCAGAGGTGGTGAAAAGGTTAAAAAATATCGGTCTTAGCAGACCACAGCTTCATAACTATCTGCAGCAGGCTTGCATAGGCAACCACAGCTTGATAAGTGCAACCCATAACTAACATGATAAATAGATGTTTATATAATATTTTTAAGTTAGCTTTTTACAGATATGCAATATTTTGGTAGCATTTTTTTAATGTAACAGTGGTGTCTCCAGAATTTGTTTCTAAGCGGGTTGGGCTGGACAAGCACAAAGCTAGTGGAGGATAGGCAGAGATAGTAAATGAGGTAGTAAAATGAAGGCCATTACACTGGGGGGTTAGCGTCCCCCTAAACAAAGATGTATAAATATAATTCTGTAGCAACAGTGCTGGCAGTTCACTGCTCTGCTACAGCTTACAGTATTGAGGTATGTAAACTATGTTTCTCAAAATGGCACTATAAACATAATGAAACATTGCATGTTACCATAGAAAATGTAACACACAGTATTGCAAATATAATGAATTTATTATTTTCTATGACATATTCTTCAAATACAGGTAGCCCTCAGTTGTAATTTTGATTACAACTGTGTGTGCATGTGTGTGTATGTATGTATGTATGTATGTATGTATGTGTATATGTGTATATATATATATATATATAATATAAAAATTCAGAATGTTTTTATAGGAGAAAAACATTATGACATAGCAGAGCTATACGAAGATACTATGTATAAAGTAGGGGAAATCAGCACTCAGAAATAGTTAACTCCTAGTAGATCTAATATGTAGATTAAAGGCTGAAAAAGTGTATCCAAACAAAGAAACATCTAACACATACCGGTCACTTCAAAATACCATGACTTTTATTTCCACAACATAAAGCAAAAACAAGAGAAGCATGCTAGTTTAAATGCTGAAAATGCCACTGCAGTGGATTGTCTGTTTGGAAAAGAAACCACATGGGTTTATATTTGATGTGTTACAAACAGACAATATGTATCAGAACCTACTAAACATCTAGTTATTAAATGTTTTATGAAAGACAGCAATAAATACCATATAATCAGTATATTATGCAGACACAGATGGAAAATCATAAACCATAGTCCTGTATTAAGAGACTGTGTTGTTATCCAGATTAATATCTTATATGTCTCAAAGTCACTGCTGAAAATGGTATTATGTATCACACATTTAACTGACAAAACCAAGGTAAAAGCGTCCTCAAAATGTCAGTATTCCAGGTATTGCTGTTCTAAGACTTAGAAGCTCATATTTCCAATTTGGCAATTCAACGTAAACAGAAGCATACGACCTTGTTGGCTTGTAGACAGCACGATCCGATTTTGCAAAGGCAATTACAAGAGGCATTCAGGTGAGTGGACCGGGATTCCTCCTCACGACGTCCTGTCAATCCCAGGTTGTTCCGTCTGTTTCTTCGCTCAAAAGAACGCAGATCAGACTTGAAAACTCCATTGTTGGGTACATGAAACTCATTTTACTCCATTTGTCAGACATGGATACTGATAACAGGATCTCACAAAACGATGGAACCCTTGGCTCTCACAATATGGGGCAAGGGAATATAGGAGGAGACGAGGGGGGAGGAAGAGGAGGAGAACTAAAAAATACAGCCCAACCAGGGAGGAGATATCCTCAGCGAGAACAGAGAGGGAGAGGGGACAATGTGAGACAAAGGTCAAGAAACAGGGGGAGGCCACAGAGAAGATCTTATCAGGGTTATTAAAATCCTGCCCCACTAATAAAGAATTACAAATCATAAACCTCTCGTCTTTTAATTTTAAACTTAAACTCATGTTGAAGTGTTGAGAAAAGGCCTTTCTTATTGCCCAACAAACAAGTTAAACAAGTTTGATCTTATTAAAGATCTACATATGTTTGCAAGGAAGTTAGTGCTATATCACACTTTACATCAGTCTTCTGAAAATAATAAAGATGAAGAAGCACAAAAAGCCTTAACATCTCTCTTGACTAGACAGTGAGGGACATACAATTTATTTTGAAAGTGATAAAACTTTTAGAAAAAATTTAAAATCCAAATCTACATATATGCCTTCAATAGCACAGATTCCTGCCATTTCATTATTTGTAAAATCAGTTGAAAAGGAAATTGAGCAGTTACCAGATGATTGGATTTGGTTAGACAATTTAACATCTAAAGAAAGACAAGCTCTTAAAGAACTCATGTCAGCAAAAGGAGTAATTTACAAGCCGACAGACAAGGGAGGGAATCTAGTTCTATTAGGATGAAACCTGTTATCTTAATGAGCAAAAAGGCAACTTCTGGATAAATCCCAGTATGAAAGACTTCAAAGATAATCCTTTGATACAAATTAAATCCAAGCTCTACCAATATTTTGCATGAAGCAAAAATGGAGGGGCAAATTTCTTTGGATGAATTTAAGTTTATGAATCCAATATGTCCGGTGATGCCCACCTTTTACATTATCCCGAAGATTCATAAAAACAAATCACATCCACCCGGGAGACCCATTGTTTCGGGTATAGGGGGCATCAGTGAACACATCGGACAGTATGTAGACTCTTTCCTAAGACCATTTCTTCTTTCTCTTCCATCTTAACGTAAAGGACAACCCCGGATCTTTTGCGTAAGTTAGACGATGTAATAGTTTCTTCCCAAACAATCCTTGAATCCCTAGACGTAGAGAGTCTATATTCGTCCATACCGCATGAGGCAGGGATTAATGCCTGCAAACATTTTTTGAGATCCAGAGGCTCTGGTAGTGACAAACATACTACCCTTGTAATAAACCTATTAAGGCTTATTCTTGAAAATAATGTTTTTGAGTTTGATGGTTCAATTTATAGGCAGGTCAGGGGGACAGCAATGGGAGCAGTGTGTGCACCGACGTATGCTTGTCTCCATTTGGGAGCATGGGAGTTGGACATTTTCGAACAGTTTGGGGAGGTGTTCAGCTCCCATGTATCACTCTGGATTAGATATGTGGATGATATCCTCATTGTTTTGGATGGCCCCCTGGCCTGCCTACATGAATTTATCAAATCATTAAACATTAACAATTGCAACATTTTGCTGACATATGCATATAGCGACAAAGAGCTCCCTTTTCCTCGATATTTGCATTAAAAAAGAAGGGAAACTGTATCTCTACTGAAAATCATCGCAAAGTTACAGCGACTAATAGTCTATTAGAGGCATCTAGTAGCCACCCAGAGTCCCTAAAGAAAGGAATCCCTTATGGTCAACTTTTAAGATTAAAGAGGAATTGTTCCTCCAAAATCAAATTTGAACACCATGCGGAAATAATATGTAAAGATTTCTAGATAGAGGTTATTCACACAATTTGTTAAAATCCTCCCTAAATAAAGTAAGGAAATTGAATCGAAATGACCTGTTGTACTCAAAGAAAAATATCAAACTGAAAACTATATGAGATTTATAACTACCTATAACTGCCAGTGGCAAAATTTAAGAGGACATTTTGTCACATAACTGGCACTTTTTGTCCCTTGATGAAGAAATTGTTGAAAAAGTAGGAAATAAACCCTTATTGACTGCAAAGAAGTCTCCTAACTTAAAGGACAAGTTAGTTAAAAGTAGATTTGTGAGGTCTGAACCAGAAAAAATGTTGGTTAAATAGATACCAACAAGTAAAGGGAAAATTTTCCATGTGGACATTGTGGTCTATTGTCCTTATATGTTAAAAAGTAAATCATTCTCAGCAAATACTGGGAAATGTTTGACATTAGATGTTTTTCTAATTGCAACACTATTGGAGTAGTATATCTCCTACAGTGCTCCTTGTCCCTGTTCTATGTAGGGAAAACAAAACAAATGTTCAAGGACAGGATTCAGGAGCACCGGGATGATATCCTCTATGAAAGGGATACTAGTGTTGCACGTCACTTTAGAGAAGTCCATAATAGCAACCACTTTCATCCTTAAAATTTGTGGCAATTGATCATGGGGATAATGAATGGCAGAGGAGGTGATAACAATGCAATGTCTCTTAAAGAAAGAAGCAAGATGGACATACATGCTTAAAACTGTGTCCCCGTTTGGCTTAAATGAGAGAATAGAGTATGGGTCGTTTTTAGCGTAAAAATATTAAATCTTCTTTACCCATCAATATTTCTTTCTAAGATGTTAACCATGCCTCTTAATAAAAAAATCAAAAGTTTTTTTTCATAATCTATTAAGATAAAATATCTACCTACATAGATTAATAGAGGTATAAATTAAATCTATTAAGTAGCTCTCAACCTCCTTAACCTAACACAACCTACAAAAAAGTTAAGGTATATTTGTGGTACAAGGTTCAAAATAGACCAGCACGCCTGATAGCATATCCACTTATTTATCTAAAGCCCATCTGATGACATAAGAGGAAAAAAACAGTGTTTTCTCATGTGTCATCTTAGATAATTTTTGTGGAAGCTCTGCACATATCGGTCTCTTTACTTTGCCGTGATTTGTTTTTTCTATAATAATACTTGTTTCTGTTTGTGGTTATCTGCTTATGACTAAATGTTTTCGCTATCTTTACATATAGTTTGTACTGTTAGTCTCTTTCACTTCGTGGAAGTTGAAACATAGATAGTATGAAATAACAGATAGAGAAGTGAAACCAATTGCATGCATATGATTGGCCTAAGCAGACACACCTCACCACTCCCTTAAGGTGAGCAACAAATAAATGAAGCAAGTTCTATTCCTTGATTGACAGTCCTGACGAGGCCCCGACCGCACAGCATTGTGGGGTGAAACGTGCGTTGACTCAATCACTTTGTGCAAAGGCAGCAAACGTATAGCACCTGAAAGCTTGAATGGTGCATACTTCAAGGTCCGGAAGGTGTCAAGCGGAGGTAAAATGAGTTTCATGTACCCAAGAATGGAGTTTCAAGTCTGATCTGCGTTCTTTTGAGCGAAGAAACAGACGGAACAACCTGGGATTGACAGGACGTCGGAGGAGGAGTCCCAGTCCACTCACCTGAATGCCTCTTGTAATTGCCTTGCAAAATCGATCGTGCTGTCTACAAGCCAACAAGGTTCGTATGCTTCTGTTTACGTTGAATTGCCAAATTGGAAATATGAGCTTCTAAGTCTTAGAACAGCAATACCTGGAATACTGACATTTTGAGGATGCTTTTACCTCGGTTTTGTCAGTTAAATGTGTGATACATAATACCATTTTCAGCAGTGACTTTGAGACATATAAGATATTAATCTGGATAACAACACAGTCTCTTAATACAGTACTATGGTTTATGATTTTCCATCTGTGTCTGCATAATATACTGATTATATGGTAATATTGCTGTCTTGTAAAACATTTAATAACTAGATGTTTAGTAGGTTCTGATACATATTGTCTGTTTGTAACACATCAAATATAAACCCATGTGGTTTTCTTTTCCAAACAGACAATCACTGCAGTGGCATTTTCAGCATTTAAACTAGCATGCTTCTCTTGTTTTTGCTTTATGTTGTGGAAATAAAAGTCATGGTATTTTGAAGTGACCGGTATGTGTTAGATGTTTCTTTGTTTGGATACACTTTTTCAGCCTTTAATCTACATATTAGATCTACTAGGAGTTAACTATTTCTGAGTGCTGATTTCCCCTACTTTACACATAGTATCTTCGTATAGCTCTGCTATGTCATAATGTTTTTCTCCTATAAAAACATTCTGAATTTATATGATTTTTAGGGGTCTGCACCAGGCTTGATCAGTTAACGCGGTCTAGGTTTTACATAAAACTCTCCCCCCTCTCTTTTTGCGCTCTCTCCCCTCCCCTCTCTTTTGCGCTCTCTCCCCCCTCTTATTGCGCTCTCTCCTCCCCCTCTCTTTTGCGCTCTCTCCCCCTCTCCTTTGCGCTCCTCTCCCCCCTCTCTCTTGCGCTCTCTCCCCTCTCTTTTGCGCTCTCTCCCCCTCTCTTTTGCGCTCTCTCCCCCTCTCTTTTGCGCTCTCTCCCCCCCTCTTTTGCGCTCTCTCCCCCCCCTCTTTTGCGCTCTCCCCCCCCCCTCTTTTACGCTCTCCCCCCCCTCTTTTGTGCTCTCTCCCCCCTCTTTTGCGCTCTCTCCCCCCCTCTTTTGCGCTCTCTCCCCCCTCTTTTGCGCTCCCTCCCCCCCTCTTTTGCGCTCTCCTCCCCCCTCTTTTGCGCTCTCCCCCCTCTCTTTTGCTCTCTCTCTCCCCCTCTCTTTTGCGCTCTCTCTCTCTCTTTTGCGCTCTCTATCCCCCTTCTCTTTTGTGCTCTCTCTCCCCCCTCTTTTGCGCAGCGCTCTCTCTCCCCTCTTTTAAACTCTCTCTCTCCCCCTCTCTTTTGAGGTCTCTCTCCCCTCTCTTTTGAGGTCTCTCTCCCTCTCTTTTGAGGTCTCTCTCTCCCTCTCTTTTGAGGTCTCTCTCCCTCTCTTTTGAGGTCTCTCTCTCCCTCTTTTGAGGTCTCTCTCTCTCTTTAAGGTCTCTCTCCTCTCTTTTGAGGTCTCTCTCCCTCTCTTTTGAGGTCTCTCTCTCCCCCTCTTTTGTGCTCTCTCTCTCCCCCTCTTTTGTGGTTGCTCTCTCTCTCTCTCCCCCTCTTTTGTGCTCTCTCTCCCCCCCTCTTTTGTGCTCTCTCTCCCCCCTCATCTTTTGTGCTCTCTCTCCCCCCCTCTTTTGTGCTCTCTCTCTCCCCCTCTTTTGTGCTCTCTCTCTCCCCCTCTTTTGTGCTCTCTCTCTCCCCCTCTTTTGCGCTCTCATCTCTCCCCCTCTTTTGCGCTCTCTCTCTCTCTCTCTTTTGAACTCTCTCCCCCCTCTTTTGCGTTCTCCCCCTCTTTTGCGCTCTCTCTCTTTTGAACTCTCTCCCCCCTCTTTTGCGTTCTCCCCCTCTTTTGCGTTCTCCCCCTCTTTTGCGCTCTCCCCCTCTTTTGCGCTCTCCCCCTCTTTTGCGCTCTCCCCCTCTTTTGCTCTCTCCCCCCTCTTTTGCGCTCTCCCCCCCTCTTTTGCTCTCTCCCCCCCTCTTTTGCTCTCTCCCCCCTCTTTTAAACTCTCTCTCTCCCCCCTCTCTTTTGAGCTTTCCCTCTCTTTTGAGCTCTCCCTCTCTTTTGAGGTCTCTCTCCCCCTCTTTTTGTTGCTCTCTCTCTCTCCCCCTCTTTTGTGCTCTCTCTCTCTCCCCTCTTTTTGTGCTCTTCTCATCTCCCCTCTTTTGGCTGCCTCTCTCTCTCCCCCTCTTTTGTGCTCTCTCTCTCTCCCCTCTTTTGTGCTCTCTCTCTCTCCCCCTCTTTTGTGCTCTCTCTCTCTCCCCCTCTTTTGTGCTCTCTCTCTCCCCCTCTTTTGTGCTCTCTCTCTCTCCCCCTCTTTTGTGCTCTCTCCTCTCTCTCCCTCTTTTGTGCTCTCTCTCTCCCCCTCTTTTGTGCTCTCTCTCCCCCCCTCTTTTGTGCTCTCTCTCTCCCCCCTCTTTTGTGCTCTCTCTCTCCCCCTCTTTTGCGCTCTCTCTCTCCCCCTCTTTTGCGCTCTCTCTCTCCCCCTCTTTTTGCGTTTCTCCCCCCTCTTTTGCGTTCTCCCCCTCTTTTGCGTTCTCCCCCTCTTTTGCGTTCTCCCCCTCCTTTTGCGTTCTCCCCCTCTTTTGCGCTCTCCCCCTCTTTTGCGCTCTCCCCCCTCTTTTGCTCTCTCCCCCCTCTTTTAAACTCTCTCTCCCCCCTCTTTTGAGCTTTCCCTCTCTTTTGAGCTCTCCCTCTCTTTTGAGGTCTCTCTCCCCCTCTTTTGTGCTCTCTCCCCCTCTTTTGTGCTCTCTCCCCCTCTTTTGTGCTCTCTCTCTCTCCCCCTCTTTTGTGCTCTCTCTCTCTCCCCCTCTTTTGTGCTCTCTCTCTCTCTCCCCCTCTTTTGTGCTCTCTCTCTCTCCCCCTCTTTTGTGCTCTCTCTCTCTCCCCCTCTTTTGTGCTCTCTCTCTCTCTCTCCCTCTTTTGTGCTCTCTCTCTCCCCCTCTTTTGTGCTCTCTCTCTCCCCCTCTTTTGTGCTCTCTCTCTCCCCCTCTTTTGTGCTCTCTCTCTCCCCCTCTTTTGTGCTCTCTCTCTCTCCCCCTCTTTTGTGCTCTCTCTCTCCCCCTCTTTTGTGCTCTCTCTCTCCCCCCTCTTTTGCGCTCTTTCTCTCCACCTCTTTTGCGCTCTCTCCACCCTCTCTTTTGAGCTTTTCCCTCTCCTTTTGAGCTTTCCCTCTCTTTTGAGGTCTCTCCCCCTCTTTTGTGCTCTCTCTCTCTCCCCCTCTTTTGTGCTCTCTCTCTCTCCCCCTCTTTTGTGCTCTCTTTCTCTCCCCCTCTTTTGTGCTCTCTCTCTCCCCCTCTTTTGCGCTCTCTCTATCTATTTTGAACTCTCTCCCCCCTCTTTTGCGTTCTCCCCCCTCTTTTGCGTTCTCCCCCATCTTTTGCGTTCTCCCCCGTCTTTTGCGTTCTCCCCCGTCTTTTGCGTTCTCCCCCGTCTTTTGCGTTCTCCCCCCTCTTTTGCTCTCTCCCCCCTCTTTTGCTCTCTCCCCCCTCTTTTGCTCTCTCCCCCCTCTTTTGCTCTCTCCCCCTCTTTTGTGCTCTCTCTCC
>NC_069503.1:704464571-704469571 GCF_027579735.1 Bombina bombina | reverse complement strand
GCTAAGGGAAAAGAAACAGGAAGGAGGCAGAAAGTTATACTTTATATTTCTAAAAGGTAATGTAAAGTTTAGATAAATACTATATAAACCTAATAAGACCAAAGTGGGATCAAACGTAAATATCAACAGATGAGAATTTATTGTAGGTCTATAAAAAGGCAGCAATGTCTATATCCACATTTAGTCCAGCTGGGACCCTAGTGATTGAATGCATGGATCCAATACGTCTCTCTCTGTCTAAGGAGAGTTTCCCTATTACCACCCCTAATTCCTACATTAACATGCTCTAGGATCGTGCCCCTTAAGCATTCAGGGTTCTCATGGTGTATCTGTCTATAGTGTTCAGACAAATTGTGGGATTTTAGACCTTCTTTGATATTCGTAACATGCTCATAGAGCCTTTTTTTTGTATGGTCTAGTAGTTCTCCCTATATACTGAAGATTACAACTACATTGTAATAGGTATACTACATATGTAGTTTTACAGTTGACCAGGCTCTTGATCCTGCATTCTTTACCATTTGAAGTTGAATTAATGCTTTTTGTAGGTTTTTTTCCATGATACATCCTATCACATGATACACAGTTCAATCTATTGCATCTATAGAATCCTATAGATTCCTTATTTAGCCAATTCTCCTTTCTTTTCATATCTTTCAATTGACTAGGGGCTATAATAGATTTTAGGTTTTTATTCCTCCTAAAGATACAGTTCGGTCTGGTCCCTATTTTGTCTCTCAATAGATCATCCTTCTGAAGGATGTACCAATGTTTTTTTAAGATCTGTTTAATACCTTCAGATCCTTCATTGTAAGTAGATATAAAACAAGTTTTGTTGTCTCCAGATTATTTCTCTTTATCTGGTATTAGAGAACCAGATGTCTCTTTAGGCTTAAATTAGTCTTCTACCCTATAATAAGCCTTTTCAATCCATTTCTTCTTATATCCTTTTTCCAGGAATTTTTTGGCCAATTTGTCTGCTTCTATTGTATAATCATCATAATTGGTACAATTTCTTCTTATTCTTTCCATTTGTCCCACCGGGATATTCTTTATCCAGGACATATGGTGGCCACTAGAAGCATGAATGTATCCATTACTATCTGTTTCCTTTGTAAATAGTCCTGTTTTTATGGTACCATTTTGATGAAATAGGGTAAGGTCCAAGAATTCTATTTCCTCTTTGCTATGTTTTTCGGTGAACTTAAGATTCATGTCATTAACATTGAGATATTTGAAGAATTGGACCAGAGAGTCTTCCCCTCCCTTCCATATCAAAACAATATCATCAATGAATCTTAGCCAGATTTCATTATCATAGAAAGGGTTATTATGCCATACATGTTTTTCCTCCCAAAATTCCATGTACAGGTTGGTTTAGCTAGGGGCAAATTTAGTGCCCATAGCTGTTCCGCCAACCTGTACATAGTAGTCATTTTCAAATAGGAAATAGTTTTTTTCCAAGATAAATTCAATTGCTTCTTTCAGAAATTTTTGTTTATTTAATGACAAATTGGTAGAAGTATCTAGCCAATATCCTACTGCTTCAATCCCCAACTTTTGTGGGATGTTTGTGTACAGGGCTGTTACATCAATTGTAGCCCAAATATAATCTGCTTCCCATTTGATCTTAGTTATCTTGGATATAGTGTCTGGGGTATCCTTAATATAAGATTTAACTTTTGATACTATGGGTTGCAAATAATGATCCACATATTCAGATAATTGTGAAGTTAAAGAATCAATTCCTGCAATAATAGGTCGGCCCAGAGGATTCTGTGTATCTTTATGGACCTTAGGTAAATGATAGAAGATAGCCGTTTTAGGCTCTCTTCTATCCAAAAACATGAGTTCATCATTATTTAAGATCCCCTCATATTTGGCATTATCAAGTAAATGGGAGTATTGTTGTACAAAGTTACTGGTGGGATTTGGGATAATTCTTACAATATTCATCAAACTCCTGACCCACAAGAGTTTCAAAAACTCCCCCTGTGGGGGAATCTGAATTGGAGGAAAGTAATAAAATAATCTATAAACAATTTTCGACACTGAAATTACCCTCTAATTTTTACCCATTCAATTCCAAGGGCCATTACATCTCGGTTTTTGAAACTCTTGTGGGTCAGGAGTTTGATGAATATTGTAAGAATTATAGAATTAGACATGATAACCTCAGTAAAAAGGAGAAGGAGGAAATTAAAATTCTTTCTGATAATGCTGGGATTGTGATAAGAGAAGCCGACAAGGGTGGGGCAGTGGTGATTCAAAATAGGGAGATATATGTAAAAGAAGCTAAGAGACTTCTGGATGATCATACTACCTATAGGAAACTCCAAAAAAAAATCCCACCAGTAACTTTGTACGACAATACTCCCATTTACTTGATAATGCCAAATATGAGGGGATCTTAAATAATGATGAACTCATGTTTTTGGATAGAAGAGAGCCTAAAAACGGCTATCTTCTATCATTTACCTAAGGTCCATAAAGATACACAGAATCCTCCGGGCCGACCTATTATTGCAGGAATTGATTCTTTAACTTCCCCATTATCTGAATATGTGGATCATTATTTGCAACCCATAGTATCAAAAGTTAAATCTTATATTAAGGATACCCCAGACACTATATCCAAGATAACTAAGATCAAATGGGAAGCAGATTATATTTGGGCTACAATTGATGTAACAGCCCTGTACACAAACATCCCACATAAGTTGGGGATTGAAGCAGTAGGATATTGGCTAGATACTTCTACCAATTTGTCATTAAATAAACAAAAATTTCTGAAAGAAGCAATTGAATTTATCTTGGAAAAAACTATTTCCTATTTGAAAATGACTACTATGTACAGGTTGGCGGAACAGCTATGGGCACTAAATTTGCCCCTAGCTACGCCAACCTGTACATGGGATTTTGGGAGGAAAAACATGTATGGCATAATAACCCTTTCTATGATAATGTTGTAATCTGGCTAAGATTCATTGATGATATTGTTTTGATATGGAAGGGAGGGGAAGACTCTCTGGTCCAATTCTTCAAATATCTCAATGTTAATGACATGAATCTTAAGTTCACCGAAAAACATAGCAAAGAGGAAATAGAATTCTTGGACCTTACCCTATTTCATCAAAATGGTACCATAAAAACAGGACTATTTACAAAGGAAACAGATAGTAATGGATACATTGATGCTTCTAGTGGCCACCATATGTCCTGGATAAAGAATATCCCGGTGGGACAAATGGAAAGAATAAGAAGAAATTGTACCAATTATGATGATTATACAATAGAAGCAGACAAATTGGCCAAAAAATTCCTGGAAGAAGGATATAAGAAGAAATGGATTGAAAATGCTTATAATAGGGTAGAAGACAAATTTAAGCCTAAAGACACATCTGGTTCTCTAATACCAGATAAAGAGAAAGAATCTGGAGACAATAAAACTTGTTTTATATCTACTTACAATGAAGGATCTGAAGATATTAAACAGATCTTAAAAAAGCATTGGTACATCCTTCAGAAGGATGATCTATTGAGAGACAAAATAGGGACCAGACCGAACTGTAGCTTTAGGAGGAATAAAAACCTAAAATCTATTATAGCCCCTAGTCAATTGAAAGATATGAAAAGAAAGGAGAATTGGCTAAATAAGGAATCTATAGGATTCTATAGATGCAATAGATTGAACTGTGTATCATGTGATAGGATGTATCATGGAAAAAACCTACGAAAAGCATTAATTCAACTTCAAATGGTAAAGAATGCAGGATCAAGAGCCTGGTCAACTTTAAAACTACATATGTAGTATACCTATTACAATGTAGTTGTAATCTTCAGTATATAGGGAGAACTACTAGACCATACAAAAAAAGGCTCTATGAGCATGTTACGAATATCAAAGAAGGTCTAAAATCCCACAATTTGTCTGAACACTATAGACAGATACACCATGAGAACCCTGAATGCTTAAGGGGCACGATCCTAGAGCATGTTAATGTAGGAATTAGGGGTGGTAATAGGGAAACTCTCCTTAGACAGAGAGAGACGTATTGGATCCATGCATTCAACACTAGGGTCCCAGCTGGACTAAATGTGGATATAGACATTGCTGCCTTTTTATAGACCTACAATAACTTCTCCTCATCTGTTGATATTTACATTTGATCCCACTTTGGTCTTATTAGGTTTATATAGTATTTATCTAAACTTTACATTACCTTTTAGAAATATAAAGTATAACTTTCTGCCTCCTTCCTGTTTCTTTTCCCTTAGCTTATCTTTAGCTTTTCCCTTTTCCCCAATTCATTATTGCCATCCTTCTTCCTTATTTTCATAAGCGAGAATAGGACGTATATGCCCTATAATAGAGGGTGTGCTCTATGTTTTGCATACAATATGTTGATATATATTATCTAATATATATATATATATATATATATATATGCATATATTTTTAAGCACCGACTTTTGCCTTTTATATGATGTTTTTAACCCTTTCGTGACAGGGTTAAAGTGTCTACATCGGAACACCTGTTCCGATGTAGACAAATTGAAACTACGCGATCGTGCATACGATCGCGAGATTTCAATTATTGGATCGCATCTGGGGGGCGTCCCTACAACCCTAGGAACGCCCTCCAGACCGCGATCAAGTCCTTGAAGCGCAGAAGGCTTCAGGACAGCCGTTTGATATGACGTTCTATTCCGTCATAACGGCTTTAAAGCCCAGTGTAAATATGACGGAATAGAACGGCATAACGGCGTTAAAAGGTTAAATATATGTTTTTTATGATGCCTTTTATTATGTATTTAAATGGGTTTTATATAGATATGTTTTGAGTGTAAAAAAATCTCTGTATGATATATTTATAAATTATGTACATATTCATCTGGCCATTTATTAGAATTATGTATTGTTATTAATATTAGTTTACTACAGTATGTGTATTATATATTTTAGTTAATATGCTCCTGTCTCTATTTAGGTTTTTATT
>NC_069503.1:704339571-704457071 GCF_027579735.1 Bombina bombina | reverse complement strand
ACCAGGAGGGGCAAAGTTTCCCAAACCTTAAAATGCCTATAAATACACCCCTCACCACACCCACAATTCAGTTTTACAAACTTTGCCTCCGATGGAGGTGGTGAAGTAAGTTTGTGCTAGATTCTACGTTGATATGCGCTCCGCAGCAAGTTGGAGCCCGGTTTTCCTCTCAGCGTGCAGTGAATGTCAGAGGGATGTGAGGAGAGTATTGCCTATTTGAATGCAGTGATCTCCTTCTACGGGGTCTATTTCATAGGTTCTCTGTTATCGGTCGTAGAGATTCATCTCTTACCTCCCTTTTCAGATCGACGATATACTCTTATATATACCATTACCTCTGCTGATTCTCATTTCAGTACTGGTTTGGCTTTCTACAAACTTGTAGATGAGTGTCCTGGGGTAAGTAAATCTTATTTTCTGTGACACTCTAAGCTATGGTTGGGCACTTTGTTTATAAAGTTCTAAATATATGTATTCAAACATTTATTTGCCTTGACTCAGAATGTTCAACATTCCTTATTTTTCAGACAGTCAGTTTCATATTTGGGATAAATGCATTTGTTTCAATCTTTTTTTCTTACCTTAAAAAATTTGACTTTTTCCCTGTGGGCTGTTAGGCTCGCGGGGGCAGAAAATGCTTCATTTTATTGCGTCATTCTTGGCGCGGACTTTTTTGGCACAAAATTTTTTTTCTGTTTCCGGCGTCATACGTGTCGCCGGAAGTTGCGTCATTTTTTGACGTTTTTTTGCGTCAAAAATGTCGGCGTTCCGGATGTGGCGTCATTTTTGGCGCCAAAAGCATTTAGGCGCCAAATAATGTGGGCGTCTTTTTTGGCGCTAAAAAATATGGGCGTCATTTTTGTCTCCACATTATTTAAGTCTCATTATTTATTGCTTCTGGTTGCTAGAAGCTTGTTCACTGGCATTTTTTTCCCATTCCTGAAACTGTCATTTAAGGAATTTGATCATTTTTGCTTTATATGTTGTTTTTTTCTTTTACATATTGCAAGATGTTCCACATTGCAACTGAGTCAGAAGATACTTCAGGAAAATCACTGCACAGTGCTGGAGCTACCAAGCTAAGTGTATCTGCTATAAACTTTTGGTATCTGTTTCTCCAGCTGTTGTTTGTATTGCATGTCATGTCAAACTTATTAATGCAGATAAAATTTCCTTTAGTACTGTTACATTACCTGTTGCTGTTCCGTCAACATCTAATTTTCAGAGTGTTCCTGATAACATAAGAGATTTTATTTTTTAAATCCATTAAGAAGGCTATGTCTGTTATTTCTCCTTCTAGTATACATAAAAGTCTTTTAAAACTTCTCTTTTTTCAGATGAATTTTTAAATGAACATCATCATTCTGATACTGATAATGGTTCTTCTGGTTCAGAGGTTTCTGTCTCAGAGGTTGATGCTGATAAATCTTTGTATTTGTTCAAGATGGAATTTATTCGTTCTTTGCTTAAAGAAGTATTATTTGCATTAGAAATAGAGGATTCTGGTCCTCTTGATACTAAATGTAAACGTTTAAATAAGGTTTTTAAATCTCCTGTAGTTATTCCAGAAGTGTTTTATCTCCCTGATGCTATTTC
This sequence comes from Bombina bombina, assembly GCF_027579735.1. NCBI lineage: Eukaryota > Metazoa > Chordata > Amphibia > Anura > Bombinatoridae > Bombina > Bombina bombina. The sequence continues at coordinate 704,455,475 of NC_069503.1, read as the reverse complement.
TGAAGTAATTTCCAGGGAATGGAATAATTTGGGTAATTTATTTACTCCTTCTAGACGTTTAAGCAAATTATATCCTGTGCCATCTGACAGATTAGAGTTTTTTGGGACAAAAATCCCTAAGGTTATGGGGCTGTCTCTACTCCTGCTAATGTACTACTATTCCTACGGCAGATAGTACTTCATTTAAGGATCCTTTAGATAGGAAAATTGAATCCTTTCTAAGAAAAGCTTACTTATGTTCAGGTAATCTTCTTAGACCTGCTATATTTTTAGCGGATGTTGCTGCAGCTTCAACTTTTTGGTTAGAAGCTTTAGCGCAACAAGCAACAGATCATAATTTTATAGCATTATTATTATTCTATAACATGCTAATAATTTTATTGGTGATACCATCTTTTGATATCATTAGAGTTGATGTCAGGTATATGTCTCTAGCTATTTTAGCTTGAAAAGCTTTATGGATTAAACTTGGAATGCTGATATGTCTTCTAAGTCAACTTTGCTTTCCCTTTCTTTCCAGGGTAAATAATCAATTTAGTTCCTTTCCTCACAACAAGGAACAAAAGCCTGATCCTTCATCCTCAGGAGCGGTATCAGTTTGGAAACTATTTCCAGTTTGGAATATATCCAAGCCTTATAGAAACCTATAGCCAGCTCCTAAGTACCTATGAAGGTGCGGCCCTTATTCCAGCTCAGCTGGTATGGGGCAGATTACGTTTTCTTCAAAGAAATTTGGATCAATTCCGTTCTTAATCTCTGGTTTCAGAAACATTGTTTCAGAAAGGTACAGAATTGGCTTCAAGTTAAGGCCTCCTGCTAAGAGATTTTTTTCTTTCCCGTGTCCCAGTTAACACAGCAAAGGCTCAGCATTTCTGAAATGTGTTTCAGATCTAGAGTTGGCTGGAGTATTTATGCCAGTTCCAGTTCTGGAACAGGGGCTGGGGTTTTATTTTATCTCTTCATTGTACCAAAGAAGGTCAATTCCTTCAGACCAGTTCCGGATCTATCATTATTGAATCGTTATGTTAGGATACCAACATTCAAGATGGTTACTGTAGGACTATCCTGCCTTTTGTTTAGCAAGGGCATTATATGTCTACAATAGATTTACAGGATGTGTATCTGCATATTCCGATTCATCCAGATCACTTTTAGTGTCTGAGATTCTCTTTTTAGACAAGCATTACCAGTTTTGTGGCTCTACCGTTTGGCCTAGCCTCAGTTCCAAGAATTTTTTTCAAAGGTTCTCGGTGCCCTTCTTTCTGTAATCAGAGAACAGGGTTTTGGTATTTCCTTATTTGGACGATATCTTGGTACTTGCTCAGTCTTCTCATTTTCGAAGAATCTCATACGAATCGACTTGTGTTGTTTCTTCAAGTTCATGGTTGGAGGATCAATTTACCAATCAGTTCATTGATTCCTCAGACAAGGGTAACCTTTTTAGGTTTCTAGATAGATTCAGTGTCTATGACTCTGTCCTTGTCAGACAAGAGAAGTTTAACATTGATATCAGCTTGTCAAAACCTTCAGTCACATTCATTCCCTTTGGTAGCCTTATGCATGGAAATGTTGGGTCTTAGGACTGCCGCATCAGATGCGATCTCCTTTACTCGTTTTCACATGCGACCTCTTCAGCTCTGTATGCTGAACCAATGGTGCAGGGATTACTCAAAGATATCTCAATTAATATCTTTAAACCGATTTTACGACACTCTCTGACATGGTGGACAGATCACCATTGTTTAGTTCAGGGGGCTTCTTTGTTCTTCCGACCTGGACTATAATCTCAACAGATGCAAGTCTTACAGGTTGGGGAGCTGTGTGGGGGTATCTGACGGCACAAGGGGTTTGGGAATCTCAGGAGGTGAGATTTCCGATCAATATTTTGGAACTCCGTGCAATTTTCAGAGCTCTTCAGTCTTGGCCTCTTCTGAAGAGAGAGTTGTTCATTTGTTTTCAGATAGACAATGTCACAACTGTGGCATACATCAATCATCAAGGAGGGACTCACAGTCCTCTGGCTATGAAAGAAGTATCTCGAATTTTGGTTTGGGCGGAATCCAGCTCCTGTCTAATCTCTGCGGTTCATATCCCAGGTATGGACAATTGGAAAGCGGATTATCTCAGTCGCCAAACGTTGCATCCGGGCGAATGGTCTCTTCACCCAGAGGTATTTCTTCAGATTGTTCAAATGTGGGAACTTCCAGAAATAGATCTGATGGCTTCTCATCTAAACAAGAAACTTCCCAGGTATCTGTCCAGATCCCGGGATCCTCAGGCGGAGGCAGTGGATGCATTATCATTTCCTTGGAAGTATCATCCTGCCTATATCTTTCCGCCTCTAGTTCTTCTTCCAAGAGTAATCTCCAAGATTCTGAAGGAATGCTCGTTTGTTCTGCTGGTAGCTCCGGCATGGCCTCACAGGTTTTGGTATGCGGATCTTGTCCGGATGGCCTCTTGCTAACCGTGGACTCTTCCGTTAAGACCAGACCTTCTGTCTCAAGGTCCTTTTTTCCATCAGGATCTGAAATCCTTAAATTTGAAGGTATGGAGATTGAACGCTTGATTCTTAGTCAAAGAGGTTTCTCTGACTCTGTGATTAATACTATGTTACAGGCTCGTAAATCTGTATCCAGAGAGATATATTATAGAGTCTGGAAGACTTATATTTCTTGGTGTCTTTCTCATCATTTTTCTTGGCATTCTTTTAGAATACCGAGAATATTACAGTTTCTTCAGGATGGTTTAGATAAGGGTTTGTCCGCAAGTTCCTTGAAAGGTCAAATCTCTGCTCTTTCTGTTCTTTTTCACAGAAAGATTGCTATTCTTCCTGATATTCATTGTTTTGTACAAGCTTTGGTTCGTATAAAGCCTGTCATTAAGTCAATTTCTCCTCCTTTGAGTTTGAATTTGGTTCTGGGGGCTCTTCAAGCTCCTCCATTTGAACCTATGCATTCATTGGATATTAAATTACTTTCTTGGAAAGTTTTGTTCCTTTTGGCCATCTCTTCTGCCAGAAGAGTTTCTGAATTATCTGCTCTTTCTTGTGAGTCTCCTTTTCTGATTTTTCATCAGGATAAGGCGGTGTTGCGAACTTCTTTTGAATTTTTACCTAAGTTGTGAATTCCAACAACATTAGTAGAGACATTGTGGTTCCTTCATTATGACCTAATCCTAAGAATTCTAAGGAGAAATCGTTGCATTCTTTGGATGTTATTAGAGTTTTGAAATATTATGTTGAAGCTACTAAGTCTTTCCGAAAGACTTCTAGTTTATTTGTTATCTTTTCCGGTTCTAGAAAGGCCAGAAAACTTCTGCCATTTCTTTGGCATCTTGGTTGAAATCTTTAATTCATCTTGCCTATGTTGAGTCGGGTAAAACTCCGCCTCATAGGATTACAGCTCATTCTACTAGGTCAGTTTCTACTTCCTGGGCGTTTAGGAATGAAGCTTCGGTTGATCAGATTTGCAAAGCGGCAACTTGGTCCTCTTTGCATACTTTTACCAAATTCTACCATTTTGATGTATTTTCTTCTTCTGAAGCAGTTTTTGGTAGAAAAGTACTTCAGGCAGCGGTTTCAGTTTGAATCTTCTGCTTATGTTTTTCATTAAACTTTATTTTGGGTGTGGATTATTTTCAGCAGGAATTGGCTGTCTTTATTTTATCCCTCCCTCTCTAGTGACTCTTGTGTGGAAAGATCCACATCTTGGGTAGTCATTATCCCATACGTCACTAGCTCATGAACTCTTGCTAATTACATGAAAGAAAACATAATTTATGTAAGAACTTTCCTGATAAATTCATTTCTTTCATATTAGCAAGAGTCCATGAGGCCCGCCCTTTTTTTGTGGTGGTTATGATTTTTTTGTATAAAGCACAATTATTCCAATTCCTTATTTTTTATGCTTTCGCACTTTTTTCTTATCACCCCACTTCTTGGCTATTCGTTAAACTGAATTGTGGGTGTGGTGAGGGGTGTATTTATAGGCATTTTAAGGTTTGGGAAACTTTGCCCCTCCTGGTAGGAATGTATATCCCATACGTCACTAGCTCATGGACTCTTGCTAATATGAAAGAAATGAATTTATCAGGTAAGTTCTTACATAAATTATGTTTTTTTGTATTTAACTGCCCTCCGGTTGTTGTAAATTTAAAACAATGTTGAACTAGTTTCAAAATGACAAACGATTTGTAATTGAACCTACCTTTATAGAAGGCTAAACTTACCGGTACTCTCCTAGTACTGCTAGCAAAATTTGTAAATAACTTAACTGATAGCTAACGCTGAGTGATTAATTTAAGAAATTTAAAGACACCATACTTGTGGGTGTCTAATAGTATTGCAGCATTTTCCTTTCTTAATAATATACTAATAACGTTGCTCTAGTTTCAATACAATTGATTTACGTTGTAATTATAATAGATCTGCACGGGGGGGGGGGGTGTTTTTAAATTGTGTGTGTGTGTGAGCAGCAAGCAGCTCTTTCTATTCTTGCTGTTTTTTATTTTTAAACTAATTAAAAGTTACATTTTAATGTATTATTATTCTAGTATATACAGATAGTGCAGAAAAGCTAAAAAAAAAAATTCTGAGCATATCCACCTCTTTGTGGTATCTGCTCTTATTTGTTGAATTTAATATATTTTATACATATCAGTTTTCCTTTTTTCTATTGATGTGTGTGTGTGTGTGTGTATATGGACTTACCCTACGTATACCTATATAGTATATACTTATATTTTTAAAGGCACCGCGGTTATTGAATTTAGTTAGTTGGCTTGCAAATAATAGGGTGGATATACATGTACCTGTCATTTTCCCTAGTGGGACTTCTATTATACATATAATTTCCCCCTTTCTTTAGTGAACCGCATATAGGAGTTGCCAGATTTATCCCCCTCACTTTACTACGCTGTAAGCGGTAGTTTTATTGTCATATCTTTCTCTTTAAGTGTTTTGATATCCTGTTACCGGATTACTCGAGCGGTGGCGCTGGGATTCAACTCCCTAGTTGTCTGAGTATATGAAATGGGCACTGCATAGTTTACCATGTCAACGGCGTTTCACAATCCTAGAAGGTCCCTCAGAGATGACATTGGAGGGGCGTGACTTGGCGAGCGCATCTACGGTGTTGTAACACACCCTTGACATTGTGAACTGTCTGATATGGTGTAAAAGAGAATAAAGAAATTGGGTAGGAGCCCTGTAAAACACTGAAATGTGCATCCAACTTAGCCTATAAGTAGAGAGATGTAAGCCTCTGGTAATGTTGTTCCATCCTTGCTTCAGTTTAACCTGGTAATCATGAAGCTGGCCATTCAGATTCACCTAGTCGCCTTTATATTGATTAACATGAGCACAGTACATAGATGAACATCACTTTGAGTAATATACTACACATATATGAATCGTTGTGTTTGATAAATTCTGTATATATTGCATTACATGGGGGTTTTCACTAACTCATATAAGATGTTGTTTACATCACAGGTGTTTACACCATATACTACTATGTGTTCACTGATCCTATTGTTTACCATGAGGATCACCATAACAACGGTTTTGGCGCAATTTTGCACTCACTGGGGGCAGGGTTTATGCTTTTTAAAAATGCCACTTGTTTGTTTGTCTGAGGAAGGGGAGTGTCCCCCCCCGAAGCGTCACGCTAATTAAAGTTTCGGAAGATTCAGAGTAGTCTCTTATGGAGGGTAGTACTCTTCGCTATGGGACTGGAGTTTTTAGTAGTCTTGTCAGCCTCTCTGCGAGAGCATTGACAAATGTTAGGGTCTGGAGATGCAGGGAGAGTCTTTCTGCGAAACCATCCAGACTCGTATTAACAACTCCTAAGTAATCAGTGTTGACGAGTTTCACTGCCTGCTTATATCACTCAAGTACATGTCAGGTGCGATGCTTCAAGTCTGTCAAACTTGAGAGGCTGTGTGTCTGTTCCACAGCGACGATTCCGGTAAGATCATTTAACTTTATATTATATGATAACGAAGAAGATGGGGTCACAGTGTGACTCCTTTATCTGTATGGAATCAAGGGATAATATCTCTGGAAGGTGATTATTAAACAGGGGGGATTTATACATGATTTGCTTTATTATGTTTTACGCTGCGACGTGCGCTTTTCTTCCTGCAGCAGGGGCGGTCCTGCATGGCACTCCATGTGACCGGGTGTGGCCTCATTAACTTCCTCTTTCCTGACTGTGCGGTTTACAGGAGAAGAAGCGGTTTCTCTGTGGGGCCTGGGTCATAGGAGGTGGTGAGTGCCCCAGTCATTGGGGGTGTAAAGGTGCTATTTACTTTTTCTTTAGTCCATTTCAAAAGCGCAAGCTATGGGGGACTGATGCTTTAGAGGGTACTCCCTCTTTACCCAGATCTAATACCTGTTTTTATTGTGAGGAGGCTACGGTATACCCGCCCGCTCAACTATGTTCCACATGCCTTGATAAAGAAGTTATGTCTAAAAAGACTAAGATGTTTATTACAACTGAGCCGTCCACCTCTAAGGGGTCGCCGTCCCGCGAAGTGCATTTCCTGCAATCATCTCCGATTACACATGCAGCTCCCCATTGCATGACTAATCCCTCTTACCGCCAGACTTTTCTGAACAGTTGCAAACGGCAATGTCTGTGGCCTTTAGTGCTTTACCTCGCCCTGCTAAGTGCAAGCGAAAAGGTTAAATACTGCTATCCTTCCCAGGGGTCATCTACCGACTTGATGGACTTATCTGATACGAGATTGTCCGCTGATGAAGACGCCTCTGATACTTCAGAGGAGGTTTTTTCTGTGTCGGAATCGGCTGCCTCTAAACCTCCGGCTGCAGAGGAACCTGACTTTAGATTTAGGATAGAGCACTTACGCTTTCTGTTAAAGGAAGTGTTGGCTACGTTAGAGGTTCCGGAACCTAAGTTACCTGAGGAACCTTCTATTCCTAAGCTTGATAAGGTTTATGAGGACAGGGTGGTGCCACAAACTTTCCCGGTTCCCGTTAAGATTGCAAATATTATTAAGAATGAATGGGAAAGATTCGGATCCTCTCTTTCCCCTTCTTTTTCCTTTAAAAAGTAGTTCCCGGTTCCTGACTTCCAATTAGAGTTGTGGGGATCTGTCTCTAAGGTGGATGGAGCTATCTCCACGCTTGCTAAGCGCACCACTATCCTGCTTGAGTATAGTTCATCGTTTAAGGAGCCCATGGATAAGAAGCACAAAAATCAAGAAAATCTCTTTGTGTGATCCCCATTAGAAGATATGCTGTCTCCAGAGTACAGAGCAAAAACTCAGAATCCGAAGACTGTCCTATCAGAGCAATCCTATGCAATTCCAGATCAATAAAGAACAAAACAGCTATTATTGCCGACCTAATTGAAACATGTGAATTAGCATGTATCACAGAATCATGGTTAGATGAAAATGCAGGGCTTATTCTAGAGGCAGCTATTCCAGACAATTACACAGTGTTCCACTGCCCGAGACAGGTTCGCAAGGGAGGCGGAGTTATCTGTGCAAAATCATCCTTAAATCACAGACCAATATCAGTCCACAAAATCCAATCTGTTGAATGCATAGCTGCCAGCCTCTCAATAGAGAGAGGATTTTGAATACTGCTAATATACAGATCTCCAGGAGATGAGAAGAGATTTCTTCAGGAACTCCCAGACCTTTTGGCTGGCTTAATCCTTGAACACCCCAGATGGCTTATATTAGGAGACTTCAACACTTGGATTGAAGACACCCTATCCCTGCTTGGGCAGGATCTCCTCAGCTTGATGAGTACACTCAGCTTCACACAAATTGTCACCACTCCAACCCACAGAAAAGGTCATAGACTTGATCTAGTGTTCCAGTCTGGACTAGAAGTGTCACCAGTAACTGTAAACCCAGTTACTTGGTCAGACCACTACTCCATTCACTTCCCTATTGTATCACAATCAACCAGTCACCAGCCTCAGTACCTGGTCAAACACCACTCATTAAAAGGGGTGACACCACTGATCCAGAGGATAAAGCCGCTCTTACCAAACATCTAAACAAATATCAATCCAAGATAACTCAGAAAAAATCTTAATTTTTATCACATGAAATTGCACTCTCCCACAATAGACCCAGGCAACTGTTTCGCACATTAGAAAGGCAATGTAAAGCATTTGCAAACTTCTTCATAGACAAGATTTCCTCAATCCGAACCGCTATCGCAGCATTCCAAACAGTTGCACACCAGAACCACTACAATGGAATGCCAGATTGCCCCAGTTTATGGTACACTTTTACAAATGTGTATATAAATGGAGTTAAAAACACCATACGAAAGTTGCACCCTACTACGTGTGATTTAGACCTTGCTCCAACTCAGCTCATATTTGGATGCATTGAAACACTCGCCCCAGCCCTCACAAAAATAGTGCAGTGTTCACTAAAAACAGGAGACTTCCAAGGTCCTCTAAAAGAAGCTGTGGTAAAACCACTCCTAAATAAACCTTTATTAGACTCAGACTGCATGACTAATTACAGACCAGTATCCAACCTCCCATTTCTGGGGAAAATAATTGAAAAAGTAGTGGCAACTCAACTGGATTCCCATCTATCACGCCTGAACATATTTGATCCTTTCAAGTCAGGCTTCAGATGCCGCCACAGCACTGAAACAGCGCTTGTCCGAGTGCTAAATGATCTCCTTATGGCAAGAGACTAAGGTGATTACTCCATCCTAATCCTCCTGGATCTCTCAGCTGCATTTGACACCATTGACCATAGGATTCTAATAGAGCGCTTGCAGCACATCTGTCGTCTAGGAGGCACAGTCCTTAACTGGTTTAAATCTTTCCTCGCTGGTAGATAACAGAGAGTAATATCAGGATCAAGCTTATCAGCACTGACAGAATTGACCTGAGAAGTTCCGCAAGAATCCATCCTGTCTCCCATGCTATTCGCAATTTACTTACTACCACTGAGGGACATCATTACCTGACATGGCCTAAGGTATCATTGTTACGCTGATGACACTCAACTCTTCTTCTCCTTTGCTCCAGATACTACAGACCCAGTATGCTGCATAAACAGTTGTTTAACCAGACCTTATAGAATGGATAAATGGTAGCTGTTTAAAAGGGGACCCCGGGCATCAAAAATATCCCATGATCACCCAACTGGCCTGGAGCTTGGAGGCTCTGAACTCGTTAGTTCAGCAAAGGTACGAAACCTCGGAGTGCTGATTGACGCTGGACTATCTTTTAAACAGCAGATTTCTCCGTAATAAAATCTGAATACTTTCATCTGAAAAATATAGCCAGGATACAACACTTAATCCCCCCGGATAATATGCTAACATTAATGCATGCATTTGTATCCTCTAGGCTAGATTACTGCAATGCACTTTACTTGGGCCTCCCAAAAAAAGAACTCCATCGCCTTCAGACGGTACAAAACGCAGCAGCCAGACTACTGACCAATCAAACTCGCTCCTGCCACATAACACCTGTTCTCCACTCCCTACATTGGCTTCCAATTAAATGGCGAACATATTTTAAAATTGGCCTGATGACCTTCAAAGCCTTAAACAACCAAGGCCCACAGTAACTGACGAACTCAGGCTCCAGAGCATTTGGCCACGCTGCCCCTACTTTCTGGAACTCTTTACCGTGCGCAATCAGAGAGGCACCGTCCTTACAGACTTTTTTTAAAAAAAGCTAAAGAACCATCTTTTCCATCAGGCATTCAGTCTGCTTATCTGACCTTATATTCCAAAACTACTAACTTTTATGTCTTTATGTTGGTATATTTGTAAAGTGCTTTAAGTCTCACGAGGAGAAAATCACTATATAAATTGCAAATTATTATTATATTATATAACTCTGTTGAGAAAGATGTTTCAGCACACAGGGTTTTTATTTCAGCCTGCAGCGGCGGTTGCTGTGGTGGCTGGATCTGCTACCTATTGGTGTGACTGGTGTGGAAACTCCCCTCGAAAAGATCCAGGAAAGAATTAAGGCAAACATGCAGATTATTCGTTTGAATGCCAAGACATCAGGCCTTTCTGTTCTAGCCCGTAGGGCTCTGTGGCTGGTCTGCTGACATGACTTCAAAATCTAGATTGCTTTCCCTTCCATTTAAGGGGAAGGTTCTTTTCGGTCCAGGACTGGACTCTATCATATCCACGGTCACTCAGGGCCAGGGTGCCTATTTACCTCAGGATAAAAAGAATAAACCTAAAGGACAGGGTGCTAATTTTCGTCCCTTTCGTTCGGTAAAAATCCCAACAATAGCAGCCCTCCACGGAGCCAGACCAGTCCAAGGGAACTTGGAAACCTTCTCAATCTTGGAATAAATCCAAGCAGAATAAGAAGCCCGCCAAGACAAAATTGTCATGAAGGGGCGGCCCCCGATCCGCCGCTGGATTGTGTTGGGGGCAGACTATCTCACTTTGTGGAGGCTTGGCTAGGAGACATGCAAGACCCTTGGGTTCTGGAGGTCATTGCTCAGGGCCTCAGGATAGGTTTCAAATCTCATACACCCAGGGGCAGATTCCTCTTATCAAACCTGTCTTCAAGACAAGAAAAACTAGATGCTTTTCTAGGGTGCACCTAGGGGTGATTGTGCAAGTACATCTAGCAGAAAGAGGTCTGGGATATTACTCAAACCTTTTTGTGGTCCCAAAGAAGGAGGGTACTTTTTGCCCAATTCTAGACCTAAAATGCTTAAACAAGTTTTTGTCAGTTCCATCGTTCAAGATGGAAACGATACGGTTGATCCTTCCCTTGGTTCAAGAGGGACAGTTCATGACTACGATAGACTTGAAGGATGCCTACCTTCATGTGCCAATTCACAAGGATCACTTCAAGTTCTTAAGATTCGCCTTTCTGGATCAACACTTCCAGTTTGTGGCTCTCCCCTTTGGTCTGGCTACTGCCCCAAGAGTCTTTACAAAGGTTCTAGGGGCTCTGCTCGTGGTGGCAAGATCCAGAGGTATTGCAGTAGCACCTTACTTGGACGACATCCTGGTCCAGGCTCCATCCTGCCGGCTGGCAGAAGACCATTCAAGACCTCTGTTGCTACTTCTTCAATCTCATGGATGGAAGATAAATTTAGGAAAGAGTTCTCTGATTCCCATTACCAGAGTGGAATTCCTGGGCACGATAATAGACTCCATATCCATGAAGATATTCCTTACAGTCCAGAGACGTTGCAAGATTACTTTCAATTGTCTTGCCCTCCAGATAATCTGTGGCCAGGTGTATGGAGGTAGTTGGCCTCATGGTGTCCAGCATAGATGTGAGTCCATTCGCCAGGTTCCATCTCAGACCTCTTCAGTTGTGCATGCTGAGGCAATGGAACGGCGATCACTCTGATCTATCCTAACAGATTTCTCTGGACAACCGCTCGAGAAAATCGCTCTCTTGGTGGCTGTGTCCAGATTGCCTGTCCCAGGGGACATCCTTCTGGGAGATTGTGACTACAGACACAAGTCTATCAGGATGGGTAGCTGTTTGGGGTGCTAGGAAAAGGCACAGGGTCGGTGGACTTGAGAGGAATCGCTTCTCCCAATCAACATTTTGGAACTTTGAGCTATCTTCAATGCTCTGATGGCTTGGCCTCGTCTGGGTTCATCCCAGTTTATCAGATTCCAATTAGACAATATTACCTTGGTGGCTTACATCAACCATCAGGGGGGATCCGAGATGCTCCCTAGCCATGAGGGAAGTATCTCAGATTATAGAATGGGTGGAAGCCCACAGCTGCTCGCTGTCAGCGATCCACATTTCAGGTGTGGACAACTGGGAAGTGGATTTTGTCAGTAGACAATCGTTTCACCCAGGGGAATGGTCTCTCCATCCCGAGGCGTTTGCAGAGATTTGCAACAGATGGGGGACGCCGGAGATAGATCTCATGGCGTCCAGACTCAATGCCAAGCTGCCCAGATACGGGTCGAGGTCCAGGGATCCTCAGGCAGAACTGATAGATGCCTTAGTAGTGCCCTGGGGCTTCAACCTAGTTTACATTTTTCCTCCGTTACCACTCCTACGTCGAGTAGTGGCCCGCATCAATCAGGAGCAAGCTTCGACTATTCTAATTGCTCCATTGTGGCCTTGAAGTATGTGGTTTCCAGACCTGGTGGAGATGTCGTCATCTCCTCCATGGAGGTTACCTTGTCGCAGGGATCTGCTGGAACAGGGTCCTTGTGTTCATCAAAATCTAGATTCTCTGAGGCTGACTGCGTGGAGATTGAACACCTAGTCCTAGCCAAGAGAGGCTTTTCTGAGAAAGTGATTGATATTCTCATTTAAGCTAGAAAGCCGGTCACCCATCGCATCTATCATAAGGTGTGGAGGACCTACTTTATTCTGGTGTGAAGGACATGGATTCCCATGGCATAAGATCAAGGTATCCAGGATTCTTTATTTTCTTCCGCACGGCTTAGAGAAGGGTCTTGCTGCAAGTTCCTTAAAGGGACAGATCTCGGCACTATCTGTGTTATTGCACAAGAGGCTCGCTAAGCTCCCTGATATTCAGGATTTTGTTCAGGCTCTGTCCAGAATCAGACCTGTGTTTAAACATTACGCTCCTCTTTTGAGTTTAAATTCGGTTCTTAAGGTTTTGCAGAGGGCTCCGTTCGAGCCCATGTATTCGGTTGACATTAAGTTACTGTCTTGGAATGTTCTTTTTCAACTGCTTACTGCTTCGGCACGCAGAGTCTCTGAGATGGCGGCCTTGCAATGTGAGCCTCCTTACCTAGTTTTTCCTGCTGATAAGGCTGTTCTTCGCACTGGGTTGGGATTCCTCCCTAAGGTGGTGTCTGATCGCAACATCAATTAGGAGATCAGGGTTCCTTCCTTGTGTCCTAATCCTTCTTCTTCAAAGGAACGATTTACTTCATAATTTGGATGTGGTTCGAGCTTTGAAATTCTATCTTCAAGCTACGAAGAAATTTAGACAGACTTCGGCTTTGTTTGTTGTCTATTCTGGGAAGCGCAGAGGGCAGAAGGCCTCTACCCTATCCTTTTGTTGAGGAGCATTATCCGTTTAGCATATGAAACAGTGGGACATAAGCCTCCTCATAGGATTACGGCTCATTCAACTAGAGCTGTGGCTTCTTCTTGGGCCTTCAAAAATGAGGCCTCTATGGAGCATATTTGTAGGGCGGCTACCTGGTCCTCCTTACATACTTTTTAAAAATTTTACAAATTTATCGTATTTGCTTCGGCTGAAGCAGCTTTTGGGAGAAAGGTTTTGCAGGCTGTGGTGCCCTCAGAATAGGTTCCGCCTCTCCTTTTTACCGTCCCGTTTTCATTCAGTGTCCTCTAGAGCTTGGGTATATGTTTCCCACAAGTAAGGATTGAAGCCGTGGTCTCTCCTCGTATTAAGATGGAAAACATAAATTATGCTTACCTGATAATTTCATTTCCATCTGTATGAGGATAGTCCATAGGCCCCCGTCCGTTTTCTCCGGTTGGCGGATCAAAATTTTTGTTTGTTCTTCTGGCACCCTGATATTTCTCCTACTGTTTATTGTTCCCTCGGCAGAATGACTGGGGGATGAGGGGAGTGGGGGAGGTATTTAAGCCTTTGGCTGGGGTGTCTTTGCCTCCTCCTGGTGGCCAGGTTCTGTATTCCCACAAGTAAGGAATGAAGCCGTGGACTCTCCTCATACAGATGGAAATGAAATTTTCAGGCAAGCATAATTTATGTTATTCAATATTTAAAATTGAATAAAAATGATTTTTCTTTTTTTCAAGTTTTTTTAATTGGAAAGGCTCCAAAGTATTTATACTTAAATGTATGTGTATACGTTTGTGTGTATATACACATATAAACATATATACACATGTATATGTATGTATATCTACATCATAGCCCTTTCCATTGACATACCTTGTCATATACCATATACCTTTTTAACCCTTATAACATTTTAATTTTATTATTTATTTTTGTTTGTTTATTTTTTTTAATTATTATTATTTATCATTTTTTTAAATGCACACAGACATACACTTCCTGTTAGCTTTAATGTCAAAAAGGCCAGCATTGAAAAAATATTATGAATATGTTACTGCTCTTTTTATAGGCATGATAGCAATTTTTTACAGTTCACTGTACTGGCCCTTTAAGAAAGCAAACAAATGGCAAAGTCATTTAACAGTGCTGTACTGTAAATGTAGGTGGCAAAAACTTCTGCAAATCTTTTGTTTTTGGCTTCCTGTGGAACAACATTCTCAATAGTGGTCACATGATCACTTGGAACAGGCGCTATTGAGAACAGGTGCTAATTGATGGCTACTTGTACATTGGGTGGAACTGGAATTTAACCGAAAGAGGACCAAAGGATGAAGATTTAAATAGGAATCTGCTAGTTAACATGACCTAATAGAGCAAAAAGAAACTACATATTGCTTGCATTTAACTGTTTTTAACTCCTGCATATGGGTTAAACACATAGTTAAAGTCAGCTCCAGAGCAGCAGTGCACACATTTTTGTGAGCCAATAACGAGACATATGTGTATAACTACCCATCACCAGCCAGCTCCAAGTAATGCATTGCTGCTACTAAGCTTACTTAGGTATGAAATTTCAACAAATAAATGTTTCAACTTGCTTTTATTAAAATTGCATGCTCTATCTCACCAATTCACATTTAAGTTGACTTTCATGCCCCTTTAAAAGAAAAAAAAAAGAATTATAATATAAAAATAAAACCTGATGTATTTTCTAATGTAGGCAAGAATATGGAATTTCTGGCTTGTTACATTGTGTAGATTAATTCCAGAATACATTTTAGATTCTTAATTGCTTCTGCACAGTCTTACATTCCTGAGATCAACCAAAATATACTGCACATGTTGTAAAAGGGGGGGGGAAAATGTCTGAAGTTTTTTTTTTTCTTCTTTGTGTCTTTCTTTATTGCAAAATAAGAAAAATGACACAAATTGGCAAAATATCACGGAGCTATTTAAAAATTGGTTCTATTGTGGTTTAAAATCTGGAACCTGGTACATTTTTCACACTTCAGAAGGAGCTGGGAAGTTCCTTCCTTCTCTGTCTGCACGTCTTTTTTTTGGATGTAGCTTTACATTGGAAAAGCCCTGTTTACACACCTGTGAATTTAGATTCCAGAAGAATGTATGTTGGATGTGTACAGTATATGAAGCTACTGTTACATGATACAGGCTGAAAGACTGTGGAATAAGAGGACAATTTCCAAGTTCCATGATGGTTCCACTGCATGGTTAGCTACAGTATTACAGTATTAGTACAGGGATGTAAATGCTATTTTATTCAACAACTAGTTAAAGCGTTAGTGAAACGCGCGTCAGCGGTCCGTCGGGAGCAGCTCTGTCTCTCCTGGTCGTTTTTTAATTTGCTTGCTCTTGTGGGTAATAGTGATGAATTATTAATCAAATATTATGTATCTCAGCGTCTAGTCCTTATTAGTAATAGAAGTAATATTAAATCAGCCCTCGGATTGTAAGGCCTTATTCTACCTTAAATAATTTATGGACTGAGGACTGTTGAACATTACAGACTATTTTTCCAGTAATTAATTGCGATTGTGCAATACACTGAGTTTAAGTGTTTTTAACTCATAGCCTTGCTACTGTATGTGTGTATGTTCCCAGTTGATAACAATAAAGTTTAAATGTATGAATGATAAGGAACACTTTTTAACATTTATATAATCTCTGGTTTAGCAGAGTTAACCTTCACTATATAAATTGTGGAACTGGTTATTTTCTTAAACTGGATTGTATCCTTAGTTACAATTAGTTTAACTAGTTGTTGAATGTCTCTTTAAGCCAGCTAACCACAACAGGTATTTCTTTCAATAATTTAAGCACTAAGATCTTATCATATATATACAATATAAGAGATACCTGTTATTCTATTTAAACTCTGCTACCCCCCAACCCATTTAATTCTAAAATGCTATTTTATATATTTTTATTATTATACACAGTTTAAATTGTGATTAAATATTTCATTATTTTTTAAACACATTCGCCTAGATTTAGAGTTTTGTGTTAGCCGTCCAAACCAGCGTTAGGGGGTCCTAACGCTGGTTTTGGCCGCCCGCTGGTATTTAGAGTCAGTCAGGAAAGGGTCTAACGCTCACTTTACAGCCGCGACTTTTCCATACCGCAGATCCCCTTACGTTAATTGCGTATCCTATCTTTTTAATGGGATCTTTCTAACGCTGGTATTTAGAGTCTTGGCTGAAGTGAGCAGTAGACCCTCTACCGACAAGACTCCAGCCGCAGAAAAAAGTCAGGAGTTAAGAGCTTTATGGGCTAACGCCGGTTTATAAAGCTCTTAACTACTGTGCTCTAAAGTACACTTATACCCATAAACTACCTATGTACCCCTAAACCGAGGTCCCCCCACATCGCTGCCACTCTAATAACATTTTTTAACCCCTAATCTGCCGAACGCACACCGCGGCAACCTACATTATCCCTATGAACCCCTAATCTGCTGCCCCTAACGTCGCCGACCCCTATATTATATTTATTAACCCCTAATCTGTCCCCCCAACGTCGCCGCCTCCTAACTTCAAGTATTAACCCCTAATCTGCCGACCCGACCTCGCCGCTACTATAATAAATGTATTAACCCCTAAAGCTAAGTCTAACCCTAACACCCCCCTAAGTTAAATATAATTTTGATCTAACGAAATAAATTAACTCATTAAATAAATTAATCC
This sequence comes from Bombina bombina, assembly GCF_027579735.1. NCBI lineage: Eukaryota > Metazoa > Chordata > Amphibia > Anura > Bombinatoridae > Bombina > Bombina bombina. Next base: position 704,438,775 of record NC_069503.1, on the reverse strand, counting down.
TATTTAAAGCTAAATACTTACCTGTAAAATAAACCCTAATATAGCTACAATATAACGAATAATTATATTGTAGCTATTTTAGGATTTATATTTATTTTACAGGCAACTTTGTATTTATTTTAACTAGGTACAATAGCTATTAAATAGTTATTAACTATTTAATAGCTACCTAGTTAAAATAATTTTCAAAATTACCTGTAAAATAAATCCTAACCTAAGTTACAATTAAACCTAACACTACACTATCAATAAATTAATTAACTAAACTATCTACAATTATCTACAATTAAATCAACTAAACTAAATTACAAAAACAAACACTAAATTACAAAAAATAAAAAAAGATTACAAGAATTTTAAACTAATTACACCTACTCTAAGCCCCCTAAAAAAATAACAAAGCCCCCCAAAATAAAAAAATGCCCTACCCTATTCTAAAATAAAAAGTTAACAGCTCTTTTACCTTACCAGCCCTTAAAAGGGCCTTTTGCGGGGCATGCCCCAAAGAAAACAGCTCTTTTGCATTTAAATAAACATACAATACCCTCCCCCCCAACCTTACAACCCACCACCCACATACCCCTAATCTAACCCACCCAAAGCCCCCTTATAAAACCTAACACTAAGCCCCTAAAGATCTCCCTACCTTATCTTCACCACGCCGGGTATCACCGATCCTTCCAGAAGAGGATCCGAAGTCTTCATCCTATCCGGCAAGAAGAGGTCCAGAAGAGGGTCCGAAGTCTTCATCCTATCCGGCAAGAAGAGAACATCCGGACCGGTAGACATCTTCATCCAGGCGGCACCTTCTATCTTCTTCCATCCGTCGCGGAGCGGGACCATCTTGAAGCAGCTGACGCGGATCCATCCTTTTCTTCCGGCGACTCCCGACGAATGAAGGTTCCTTTAAGTGACGTCATCCAAGATGGCGTCCCTCGAATTCCGATTGGCTGCTAGGATTCTATCAACCAATCGGAATTAAGGTAGGGAAAATCGGATTGGCTGATTGAATCAGCCAATCAGATTCAAGTTCAATCGGATTGGCTGATCCAATCAGCCAATCAGATTGAGCTCGCATTCTATTGGCCTTTTCCGATCAGCCAATAGAATGCGAGCTCAATCTGATTGGCTGATTGGTGGCATGGTGAAGATAAGGTAGGGAGATCTTCAGGGGCTTAGTGTTATGTTTTTTAAGGGGGGTTTGGGTGGGTTAGATTAGGGGTATATGGGTGATGGGTTGTAATGTTGGGGGGGTATTGTATGTTTATTTAAATGCAAAAGAGCTGTTTTCTTTGGGGCATGCCCCGCAAAAGGCCCTTTTTAAGGGCTGGTAAGGTAAAATAGCTGTTAACTTTTTTATTTTAGAATAAGGTAGGGTATTTTTTTATTTTGGGGGGCTTTATTTTTTTAGGGGGCTTAGAGTAGGTGTAATTAGTTTAAAAGTCTTGTAATCTTTTTTTATTTTTTGTAATTTAGTGTTTGTTTTTTTTGTAATTTAGTTTAGTTGATTTAATTGTTGATAATTGTAGATAGTTTAGTTAATTAATTTATTGATAGTGTAGTGTTAGGTTTAATTGTAACTTAGGTTAGGATTTATTTTACAGGTAATTTTGTAATTATTTTAACTAGGTAGCTATTAAATAGACTTAGCTTTATGGGTTAATACATTTATTATAGTATTTATACTATATTATTTATTATAGTAGCGGCGAGGTCCGGTCGGCAGATTAGGGGTTAATACTTGAAGTTAGGTGTCGGCGATGTTAGGGAGGGCAGATTAGGGGTTAATACTATTTTTTATAGGGTTTGCGAGGCGGGAGTGAGGCGGTTTAGGGGTTAATACATTTATTATAGTGGCGGCGAGGTCCGGTCGGCAGATTAGGGGTTAAGAAGTTTAGGTAAGGTAGCAGCGACATTGGGGAGGGCAGATTAGGGGGTAATAAATATAATATAGGGGTCGGCAATGTTAGGGGCAGCAGATTAGGGGTACATAGCTATAATGTAGGTTGCGGCGGTGTACAGAGTGGCAGATTAGGGGTTAATAATAAAATGCAGGGGTCAGCGATAGCGGGGGCGGCAGATTAGGGGTTAATAAGTGTAAGGTTAGGGGTGTTTAGACTCGAGGTACATGTTAGGGTGTTAGGTGCAGACTTAGGAAGTGTTTCCCCATAGCAAACAATGGGGCTGCGTTAGGAGCTGAACGCTGCTTTTTTGCAGGTGTTAGGTTTTTTTTCAGCTCAAACTGCCCCATTGTTTCCTATGGGGATATCGTGCACGAGCACGTTTTTGAAGCTGGCCGCGTCCATAAGCAACGCTGGTATTGAGAGTTGAAGTGGCGGTAAATATGCCTGTACGCTCCCTTTTTGGAGCCTAACGCAGCCCTTCAGAGAACTCTAAATACCAGCGTTGTTTAAAAGGTGCGGGGGAAAAAAAACATGCATAGCTAACGCACCCCTTCTAATGCAAAACTCTAAATCTAGGTAATTGATTTGCTTATCTCTGTATAAAAGACAAGCCGATTATAAATAGCTTATGAGTACGTTGGCAAGCTATCGAAAAAAAAAAAACTCAAATGAAGTGGTGTGTTCATTTTTTTCCTCTTTGCTCTTGCTATATGGCCTGTAGTGATGGTAAACAAATACCTACATCCTCATATCTCTCAAATGGAGTTCCTAATAGAATTGGCAAACATACGGCCAGATTACGAGTTTTGCGTTATGAGTGGCTCGGTAATAACTTGCTAGTTATTTCCACTGCTCACCTTTAATAGCGCTGCTATTACAGGTTTGCAAAAACCAGCGTTTGCGGGTGATATGGCTGCGTTGAGCTCCATACTGCACACAACTACCAGTGCTGCTTTGAGCTGCTTTTACGTGCTCGTGCACAATTTCCCCAAAGACATCAATGGGGAGAGCCGGCTAAAAAAATGTATAACACCTGCAATAATGGAGCGTAAAGCTCCGTAACGCAACCCTATTGATTCATATGGGGAAAGAAAATTTATGTTTAAACCTAATACCCTAACATAAACCCCGAGTCTTAAAACCTAATCTGCCGCCCCTGACATCGCCGCCACCTACCTACACTTATTAACCCCTAATCTGCCGCCCCAATGTCGCCGCCACCTACCTACACTTATTAACCCATAATCTGCCTCCACCTACCTACACTTATTAACCCCTAATATGCTGCCCCCAATGTCGCCACCACCTACATAAATTTTTTAACCCCTAATCTGCCGCCCCAACGTCGCCACTGCCACTATCAAAGTTATTAACCCCTAAACCTCTGGCCTCCCACATAACTAACACTAAATAAATATATTAACCCCTAAACCTAAGTCTAACCCTAACACCCCTAATTTTAATATAATTAAAATAAATCTAAATAAAAATTACTATTATTACATAAATAATTCATATTTAAAGTGAAAGTAAACCCTACCGTTGTATAAACGCTAGGATTTACTATTGGAACAAATAAAGGGCACTTTCATTCATGAAGTATAAGATACTTCATGTAGAAAGCTCCTTTATTTGATTCAATCGATCGCCGTTTTTAGCTCCTACAGCAGAGCACGGCTAAAAAAAATTTTGGCCAAGAGGTGACGTTTTCACCACTTAGCCAATAGCAGTGTGGTAAATCCGGCTCCCATGGGCGCCAAGCCGGATTTACCGCACTGCTATTGGCTAAGAGGTGAAAACGTCACCTCTTAGCCAAAATTTTTTTTAGCCGTGGGCTGCTGAAGCAGCTAAAAACGGCGATTGATTGAATCAAATAAAGGAGCTTTCTACATGAAGTATCTTATACTTCATGAATGAAAGTGCCCTTGATTTGTTTCAATAGTAAATCCTAGCGTTTGTACAATGCTAGGGTTTACTTTCACTTTAAGACTGAATACTTACCTGTAAAATAAACCCTAAGCTAGCTACAATATAACTGATAGTTACATTGTATCTATCTCAGGTTTTATTTTTATTTTACAGGTTAATTGGTATTTATTTTAACTAGGTAGACTAGTTAGTAAATAGTTATTAACTATTTACTATCTAGTTAAAATAAATACAAACTTACCTGTAAAATAAAACCTTACCTGTTTTACACTAAAATTAAATTTAAATTACAAAAAAACATTTTTCTAAATTACAAAAAATAATAAACACTAAATTACACAAAATAAAAAAGAAATTATCAAATATTTTAAACTAATTACACGTAATCTAATAGCCCTATCAAAATAAAAAAGCCCCCCAAAATAAAAAAAACCCTAGCCTACACAAAACCCTTAAAAGGGCCTTTTGCGGGGCATTGCCCCAAAGAAATCACCTCTTTTACCTGTAAAAAAAAAAAAATACAAACAACCCCCCAACAGTAAAACCCACCACCCACACAACCAACCCCCCTAAATAAAAACCTACCTAAAAACTAAGCTCCCCATTGCCCTGAAAAGGGCATTTGGATGGGCATTGTCCTTAAAAGGGCATTTAGCTGTTTTACATTGCCCAAAGTCCCTAATCTAAAAATAAAACCCACCCAATAAACTCTTTAAAAAAACCACTAACCCCCGAAGATCCACTTACAGTTTTTGAAGACCGGACATCCATCCTCATCCAGCCGGGAGAAGTCTTCATCCAAGCGGCAAGAAGACTTCATGCAGACGGCATCTTCTATCTTCATCCTTCCGACACGGAGCAGCTCCATCTTCAAGACATCCAGCGCAGAGCATCCTCTTCTTTCGCTGGCTATTGAAGAATGAAGTTTCCTTTAAATGACGTCATCCAAGATGGTGTCCCTTGAATTCCGATTGGCTGATAGAATTCTATCAGCCAATCGGAAATTAAAGGGTAAAAAATCCTATCAGCTGAAGCAATCAGCCAATAGGATTGAGCTTCAATCCTATTGGCTGATCCAATCAGCCAATAGGATTGAGCTCGCATTCTATTGGCTGATTGGAACAGAATTCTATCAGCCAATCAGCGATTACCGGAGCGGCAGATTAGGGGTTAATAATTTTATTTTAGTGTTTGCGATGCGGGAGGGCCTCGGTTTAGGGGTTAATAGGTAGTTTATGGGTGTTAGTGTACTTTGTAACACTTTAGTTATGAGTTTTATGGTACAGCTTTGTAGCATAAAACCCATAACTACTGACTTTCAGGTGGCGGTACAGATCTTGTAGTTATAGGCTGTACCGCTATCTTTTTGGCCAGACAGGCAAACTCGTAATACCGGCGCTGTGGAAGTCCCATTAAAAAAGGACTTTTTAAAAAGGGCGGTAGTTACGTTGCGTGATGGCCAAAAAAGTGTGCGGTACAGATGTACCTACAAGACTCGTAATAGCAGCGGTAGTGAAAAAGCAGCGTTATGAAATGTTTTCACTCTTAATCTAGCTGATAGAGTTTTTTGTTTTTTTTAAAAAGTTTTATTGAATGAGTATAGTACATAAATCCAAAAAAGAAACATCCATAAGAAATACAGACACTGCATGCAAAATAATACTTCCAGGTTATAACATATTGTAATCAAAAATAACAGTATTTTGTCAGTGTCTCCTTCTTACTCTTTTAACTCATTGTATATATGCAGGCTCATAGCGTTATACAGTGCGTTTACATTTAGGCTTGCAAATTTTTGCGAATGTTCGGGTATTACTTCATACCCCAGAAAGAAAAGACAGCGAAAAGAGAGAATAGAGGGGTTATGGGTTGAGAAGGAGAAGGGAAGGGGGAGGGAACGAGAGGAAAAGAAAAAAAAAAAAAAAAGGGGGGGGGGGAGGGGAAGAGGACGTATCTCAAATTATAGGCTACTTACATCCAACCTCCAGTGTTTTTATAGTATGGGGACTTTCAGATCTCCTCTAGGGTACATCGGGTAGGTGCGTCCCCAGGAGGAACAGCTACGTTTTGACCAGATCAAATTTTATCCAGGAGGGCTAGTAGATTCCCCTGCCCTCCCAGATCAGAACCATATGTTCATGTGTCTCCAATTTCCCAGTTTTGAGGTAATGGTACCGTTCCAAACCAAGCAGATTACGAACTCCATGCTTCCATTCACTAAGGCTCGGAGCATGTACAGATTTCCAATGTTTTGGGACCAGGCCCTTGGCACAATTTAGCATCAGTAGGAAAAGTCTATGTTTGGCCTCCACCACAATCTTGGGGAGGTCGTGATATAGCAGGTATCTCGGGTTTGGTGGCAGGATGATGTCAAGAAGCCGACTACATTCCTGAAACACCCCTTCCCAGAAGACACTCAGTCGTGGACAAGTCCACCATATGTGCATAATTGTCCCTTCCTCTCCGCAGCCTCTCCAGCAGTCCCCGCACGCATGCGGGTAGATCCTGCGGAGCCTCTGTGGGGTCAAGTACCACCGGCTTAGGAACTTAAAATGCATTTCCTGCAGCCTCATAGAGACCGAGGTTTTTTTGGCTTTGTTAAATATCCCTAGCCAATCCTCTGCGGTGATGTCAGAGTCAAAATCTGGCCACCAGGCATCTGCATAAGAAGGCAATGTCTCCTTGCTGCTCACTAGAAGTAGCTTGTATAGCCGTGATATCAAGTGACCAGGTGGCTGTGCCATAGTGCACATGGATTCAAAGAGAGTTTTCCCTCTTGTGAAGGATGTGGTGTCTCTGTGGCCGTTTATGTAATGGTGGAGCTGTGCAGTCCTAAACCACGAGGAGAATAGCCAGTGGTTCCACTTAGCTGATAGAGTTTTAATTGTAAAAATCATAATATAGGAACACATTGACACAAGTTTGATTGTTATGACTATCAGATATTTCCTGGTTCATTTCAGGAGTTCCTTGCTCTGTTTATTTTTTTTCCTCTGATTGATTTAATGAGGTTATCCAGTCAGGATTGTGGATGTTTTTTTTTAAGTTTTACTGCGCCCATTCTTCTGATTGGTTAATGTGATGGCAATTGAGATATTTTGTATTATATTTATTTGTCTAGTTTACTGTTACTTTAAAGTAAAAATTAAAAAAAAACGGGTAATACCTGGCATATAGAGGTGTTAATGTGAAGTTTATACTTTCATTGAGTGAGTGTTTAGTTTAATGTGACCGCAACAGAAATACAGCTGAAACCTGAAAAATTATTTTATGACTGGAACTATTCCCAGATATGAACGTTAACTATAACATTTCTGCGACTCCAAAGAAGGTCTCTCTCTCAAAAAAAAAAAATGCATATACTTGCTTCATTGCTTTACATAGGCTTAGATTTGTGTATAATTGGGAAGTGCAGAAATTGATTGATTTTTCTTAGGAGGCTTGTGTTGGCACTTTAGGAGGATCCAAAGGGTGCAAGCATAAACTCTGAAGTCTTTTTTTATTTGATGGTCTTTGTCATTGTGGGTTCCTCTGTTCATACATAGTTGGACCTAAATGTATCTACCTGAGGTAACATAAGATTTTTCTTTTTCCTTTTATTATGAGGCATTTTAGTTGAAGTCTGTGTGTCTCATTAAATCCCATGAGACCTTTAATATGCATAAAAAGTTACACATTTCTTAAGTTTCTATATTGTAGTACAGTTTAGAGTTAAAGAGCACTATGTCTTAATTGCCTTTAATATATCACATGTTGAGGCTGAGATGTACAAAAATATATTTATAATGGCATATACAGTACTATACACAAGTTTTAGACAGGTGTAAAAAAATGCTGTAATGTAAGAATGATTTAAAAAATAGATTTTTTTTTTTAATCAATTAACAAAATACAAAGTGAGTGAACAGAAGAAAAATCTGAATCAAATTAATATTTTGTGTAACCACCCTTTGCCTTAAAAACAGCATCAATTCTTATATGGAAAAGTTGCACAAAGTCGGGGATTTTGTAGGCATATAAAGTCAAGTGCATGAATAAAAAATTATACAAAACAGGTGCTAATGATGATAAATTTCATATGCTGCAGTTATAATGCATCAACAAGTTCTCTCCCAGGCATAAGCCTGTCGGGTTTCCAGATGTGCTGTCCAAGCTTTTCTGAAGAAGCACAAAAAAATTGACAACGTTGAGGACAGTAGATGCAGTGGTCAGTCAAGTAAACTTAGGGCAGCAGATGAAGGACACATAATGCTTACTTCACTTCACAATCAGAAGATGTCCAGTAGTTCTATCAGCTCAGAACTGTGAGAAACCAGTAGGACCCTGGTACACCCATCTCACCCATCTACTGTCCGGAGAAGTCTTCATTGAAGTCTTATGGCCAAAAAGCCATACATCTGACATGGAAACAAGGCCAAGCAACTAAACTACGCATGAAAACACAGGAACTGGGGTGTAGAAATATGGCAGCATCTGTCCTAGGTTGACAAGTTAAAATTTTAAATATTTGACTGTGGCAAAAGGCAGTTTGTTCACCAATTGCTGGAGAGCTATACAAGAATAAGTGTCTGTAGGCAACAGTGAAGCATGGTGGAGGTTCCTTGCCAGTTTGGGGCTACAAGTCTGCAGTTTGGTCAGAATTAATGGTCTCCTCAATGCTGAGAAGTACTGGCAGATACTCATCCCTCATGCAATACCATCAGGGAGGCATCTGATTTGCCCAAATGTATTCTGCAGCAGGACAATGACCCCAAACATACATGTATATTTATTTAACAAAGTTTTAAATGTTATCCATTTATCCTCTGTATTTATATTAGGGAATACTTTGTCCCAATTTATGTTATTTAATGATTTTTAAATTGTTGAATTTTGCTTTCTTAAAATTAAAAATCTTGGTTAAACCTTTAAGACACTTCTTATGAAAATAGATTTCAAATGTGACCATGTTATGATCACTGTTACCCAAATGTTCTTTGACTTCTATGTTTGATATTATATTTGTATTATTTGATAGCACTAAATCCAATATAGTGTTACTCCTAGTTGGCTCCTCTATTAATTGTGACAAGACGTTATCCCTGAGAATATTTAAAAATCTATCCCCCTTAGCTGAATTACTAGTTTTATTGGCCCAGTTTATATCAGGGTAGTTAAAATCTCCCATAATCACAACACTGTTATTAGCAGCCTTACCTATTTGTATTAGTAGTTGAGTTTCATCCAGGTCACTAATGTTGGGGGGCTTGTAGCATGTGTTCCTAGTAATATTTTTTTAGGATTTTTCCCCCCACTCTTTTATTTCCACCCACAAGGTCTCTACATTGACGCCTGTATCAGAAATATCTTCCCTTATTGTAGGTTTAAGGTTAGGTTTAATATACATGCAGATTCCTCCACCCCTTTTATTATTTCTGTCCCTCCTAAATAAAGTATACCCCTCTAAGTTAACTGCCCAGTCATGTGAATCATCCCACCAAGTTTCAGTTATACTGATAACATCATAGTCCTCTTCTGCAACTAAGAGCTCCAGCTCCCCCATTTTACCCATCATGCTTCTTGCATTTGTTGCCATACATTTAATTTTCATGTGCTTTCTGCTGATACTTGTTGTGCTTTCCTCCGTACTTTCTAATGTGACATTTCTTAAGTAATCTCTTCCTTGAGATATCAAAGGAGTGACAGATTCTATTGTGTTCTAACTGACCCTACCCCCCTTTGCCTAGTTTAAAAGATTCTCTAAACTTGCTACCATCCTTTCCCCAAACACACCTGCACCCATGTCATTCAGATGCAATCCATTCTTACTGTACAAATTGTACCCAAGTGAAAAGTGCTCTAAAAAGTCAAACCCCTCATTTTTACTCCATGTTTTTAACCATGAATTAACAGACCTTAGCTCCTTCTGCCTTACTGAATTAGCACACTGCACTGGTAATATCTCCGAAAATATTACTTTGGAGGTCCTTGCTTTAAGCTTGCTACCTAACTCCCTGAAGTCATTTTTTAGGACTCTGCATCTCCCGCTGATTCCTTCATTAAGTACCAATATGTACCATGACTGCAGGATCAGACCCACATCCCTCTTACAATCTATCAATACGCTCCACAATATGCCTAACATGAGCCCCTGGAAGACAGCAAATTGTTCTATTTAAAGGGTCTGGATGACAAATTACCTATCAACCTTCCTAATAATAGAGTCTCCTACCACCAACATTTGCCTCAGGCCCTGACTTGTATGCCCATCTTCCATGACTGAAGAACTGTTAACTATAGTATGCCCCTCTACCATGTCTGAGGGACTGCCCACCATAGTATGTTCAACCTGCAACACATGATAGTTATAAGTAAAAGGTAATAATGATAGGATATCCACAATATCAATAAAAAAGTGCCAGCACTATAAAATGGATATTAAATACATAAAACATTTGATTCGTAAGGGGATGTATTAAAAAACCCAAATAGCAAAGAAATAGCAGCTTAAAGCATAAACATAAAATAAGTTGGAAAGTCTCAAGAAGGCTGATTTTTTTGCCCCAGTGTCTTTAAAATCGTTAGTAACAATGTGAGCTGAGAAAAGATCACTATTATTTGTGCAGCTGATAGATGGTTGAAAGATCGCTGTTTATTTACAGCTTTGAAAGTACCTTCTGATACATTGTGTCAAACTGTGTCCGTGGTAATTGTTCCTCTGTTATCCTCTATGTGAAGCTAGTAGCCTCTATGTTGATGATGCCAGGAGCTGGGCCGCCATGCGGTTCCAATCAGACTCGTCTGTCAGCTTTATGAGCGAATCCAAATGATCCAGATATGCAGCTTGTGCCTTGGAGTCATTTAGCTGTGTGTAGTACTTAGAAGCTCCCAGGCTAGCACTGTTGAAAGTGTGAAGCCCGCTGCTGTATCCTTCCAGAAGTCGGGAACCTCCTTACTGGGACAATAGCTCCAAAGGTACAGTCCCGTTCCTCCTGTAGCTGAAAAGGCAACTCAATTGTGGCTAGATTCTCTCACTGTCTCCAACAGAATCCATCTTTACTTCTGTATAGTGACGTGGCAGGCAATTCCCTCACACTTCAGCCAATAGTTCCTGGCTCGGGGGGTGTATCCAAAGTAGAGGATCTGATTGGAGTCCCAGTACTCCGTGGCAAATATGAAAAAAAGCGGGAATGTGATCCAGAAAACGATAGAGTCCCACAACAGAGATAGATAAAAGAAAAAAGTGAATCTTTATTCAATAGCTTAAAAATAGCAACAATGACCAAACAAACCAAATTCAGTAAGTGCTAGACTCCGTCGTAGCCAAACATCCAACTCAATGAAAAATAGAAACGTCTGACCCGTTTCAGTCTGTATGACCGTAATCAGAGACATAACCCCAAACATACAGTAACAGATCTGGCTATTTTTCCCCCTCTGTTGAAGCTGCTGCATTTCATGATCCTATGGATAGAAGAGGATAATTTCAAGAGACCTTACAATAATTGGCCTTGCTAGACGCAACTGCAAAATATGTATCTCTTGCTTTATTTTGTTATTTTAATCTGAAGTTCCTGCAACTTTGTATATGCTTAATACTAAATGCATGGTGGTAGTGAATATTGTTTAAAGTGCATTATGACATTGTATCTGTTTTCCACTGTATATTTTTGTAGCTTGCCTTTCAAGGCTAATATGCTGTTTGGACAGTGCCTTGATCCTATGGATGCCAGGTACTCACAAGGGAAAAGTTTGTTGCTTCTTCAGAATTAAAATTTTCTGTCTCATTCCTTGAGATAATCTGTATCCAGAGACCCATTTCATTTGCAAAATTGGGGATCCCAACGAGAGTAAGAGTTTTTTTTTTCTTTTCTATTTTTACAAAAAGAAGTGGTTATATGTGCTTGGATGATATGAGTCCCCTAAATTAGGTAATCCATCCATAGCATTTTAATAAATTTAGCATTTTACAAATTATTGGGTGGGGGGGATAATCTTACCTGATGCATGCAAATGGAATTCTCTGTCTGGAAATGTATCCTGCTGTCACAAGACGGCTACTACTTGTAACATCTACGTATATGCATTTGTGGTCACCTGATGCCTGTCACATGATACAGGAGGAGTGGAAAAAGACAACTGAAATTTGGTAGAAATAAATCTACTCATTTGACGTTCAGACTAAGTGCTATTGCATTGTCTTTTTATCATGCATTTGTTGATTATGCACATCTACTGTATTTACTGGTCCTTTAATCTTCCTTCCCCTTGTGTGTTTTTGTTTTGTGTTTTCTCACTGAGTTAGCGTGTGGAAGGAAGGGGGGAGGAGTCTTACACCCACATTAAAGCTGGGGTTTCAGGTTTAGATGTTTATCCAGTCCCTATTAAAAGCAGCACATTTTATTGAGTTCTACTTATGGAACTGACTCAAAGTATGAAAATAATGCTATCTATCATTAATTGTTCTCTGATTTCACACACTGACACATAAAGTGCCACTTTAAAGGAAGACTAACAGCCAAAACAGCTGTTTTTTTCCGTGCCAATGGAATATTCTGAAGCTTGCAAAAATTATAAGCTATTTTCTTAAAAATTTGCTTCATTCATGAAATAGTTGTTTTCTAGAGGATAACGACACGTCCTGGGAATATTCATCTAAATACATTTAGAAAATGGTGGTTTAACATGTGACAGATTTAAAAAAAAAAAAGTGTTCCTTTATTTTATTCCTGTTTTCAGTTTGTAAAATAACCATTTTGTATTATACCAATGTGGCCTCCATATAGTTAGCACTCTAAGGCACTTCCTGGACATAATGTGTTAATGTGTTTTACTACAGGAATGGTTGCTAGCCACCCACATTGATGGGAACAAGATTTTTTCCTGTGAAGACAGAACAGCTGATTAATCAATTCAAATCTATTTTTTTTTCAGTGGAAGCTGCCAATCAAACAGTGCACAAGCTCCAGAAAAGAGAGCAGGAAAATGCTAAGGTAAACACTGTTCACAGCACGTTTCTAACACAACTCTAAGATTGACAACATTCCCAACAACCAAGAAAGCATGTGCAACCTGCAGGGAGCCTGGACAAATTCTGTGTATTCTGTGTAATGCGTGCTATCAAAAAATCTCTGTGGCACTATTCAAGACTTTGAGGTATGAATGCTTTATATCAAGCTGCTAACAATAAAGTTATGTATTAGGCACATTACCTCTAAAATGGTTCAGTCCATCTGTAAAAATATCATACAATATATAGACTTAGCAGCAACAATTGCAAAACTAAAAGCACAGATTTAGCACCAAACAAAACTCTTCATACTGCCCGTGCCTCTTGACATTCTAACACAAAAATTATTTGCTCTAAATTGTTAGCATATCATTTATAACTCTGTTTAAACCTTGCAGAGTTTCCATACTTTGGATCAGTGAGGACCAACTTCCTAACAATTGGGGCTCCGCTGATCAACATTTTAGAAACCTTAAGGGCTGCACATAAATTTTTGGCTGTAAAAGGATTATAAAAGTTTGTTGGAAGACGTGCTAATAAAATACACAGATCAATAGTGTTAGGCATAATAAACAAGTCCTACTTACTTTTTGTTCAAAACAAAGTGTTTAAATAGTTTAAAATCTATATTTTATTCTGCTTCATGAAGTAAAAACAGACAGCCCAGAAAAATGGACTGTCCAAACGCTGTTCAACAAAAATATCATGGGACACTCATTTACATATGCTAATACTTACATTGTAATCGGCTGACGCATGCGCATTGTTTACGTTTGGCTCCATCATGAAGGTCTTTGCTAGCAGTGACTTAGGAACTAAGTCTGCAACTTATGACGTCTGCCCAAAGCTCTCCAGAACAAGACTCATGCATGAGATACACTGAGTTAGAGCGCATGCGTGTGGTACTGCTGAGAAATAATGAAATTAAGAAACATTGAGAACCCAGGTCGGCCACTGTGATTGGATAATGCAAATTGGCCTCACGGTGGTTTTGGAAACGCCCAATTTCAGGAGCAGATTACAAGGAAACAGTTTAGAATTGACAATGCAAGGTATTTAGGCAAATGGCTTATATATAACAAACTGTAATTGTAATTCATGTAATTGGCAAGAGTCCATGAGCTAGTGACATATGGGATATACAATCCTACCAGGAGGGGCAAAGTTTCCCAAACCTCAAAATGCCTATAAATACACCCCTCACCACACCCACAATTCAGTTTTACAAACTTTGCCTCCTATGGAGGTGGTGAAGTAAGTTTGTGCTAAGATTTCTACGTTGATATGCGCTTCTCAGCATTGTTGAAGCCCGATTCCTCTCAGAGTACAGCGAATGTCAGAGGGACGTGAAGAGAGTATCACTTATTTGAATACGATGATTTCCCTAACTGGGGTCTATTTCATAGGTTCTCTGTTATCGGTCGTAGAGATTCGTCTCCTACCTCCCTTTTCAGATCGACGATATACTCTAAATTTACCATTACCTCTACTAATAACTGTTTTAGTACTGGTTTGGCTATCTGCTATATGTGGATGGGTGTCTTTTGGTAAGTATGTTTTCATTACTTAAGACACTCTCAGCTATGGTTTGGCACTTTATGCATTTATATAAAGTTCTAAATATATGTATTGTACTTATATTTGCCATGAGTCAGGTTCATGTATTTCCTTCTGCAGACTGTCAGTTTCATATTTAGAAATGTAAACATTTTTAAGAAATATATTTTTTACCTGGTAATTATCTTGTAATTGCGGGTATTAGGCCCACGGGTGCGTCAAATGCTAAACTTTATTGCGTCATTCTTGGCGTGAAAAAAATTTTGGCGTGAAAAAGTACGTTTATGACGCAACTTCGTCATTTCCGGCGTCATACGTGACGCCGAGACCTTTTACACGGCGGCGTCATTAGTGACGTAAGTGTGTCATTTCTGGTCATTTTTGGCGCCAAAAAAGACTTTACGTTACGTTGTGTGTCATACTTGGCGCCAAATTTTTTTCATTATTTCAATACCCCTTATTTGTTTGCCTCTTGTTTTTTGTTTTCAGAGGCCTATGCTATTGCATTTTTTCCCATTCCTGAAACTGTCATATAAGGAAATAGATAATTTTGCTTTATATGTTGTTTTTTCTCTTACATTGTGCACGATGTCCCAATCTGATCCTGCCTCAGAAGTTTCTGCTGGAACATTGCTGTCTGACATCGGTTCTACCAAAGCTAAGTGCATTTGTTGTAAAGTTGTAGAAATTATTCCACCGAATGTCATTTGTAATAGTTGTCATGATAAACTTTTACATGCAGATAGTGTTTCCATCAGTAATAGTACATTGCCAGTTGCAGTTCCTTCAACTTCTAATGTGCATGATATACCTGTAAATTTTAAAGAATTTGTTTCTGATTCTATTATGAAGGCTTTGTCTGCATTTCCACCTTCTAATAAACGTAAAGTGTCTTTTAAAACTTCTCATTTAGCTGATGAAATTTCAAATGACCAACAACATAATAATTCATCCTCTTCTGATGAGGATCTATCTGAAACAGAAGATCCTTCCTCAGACATTGACACTGACAAATCTACTTATTTATGTTAAATAGAGTATATGCATTCTTTATTAAAAGAAGTGTTAATTACTTTGGATATTGAGGTAACAGTCCTATTGACGTTCAGTCTAATAAACGTTTAAATGCTGTTTTTAAACCTCCTGTGGTTTCCCCAGGGGTTTTTCCCATTCCTGAGGCTATTTCTGATATGATTTCTAGGGAATGGAATAAGCCAGATACTTCTTTTATTCCTTCTTCAAGGTTTAAAAATTTGTATCCTTTTTTTTGTATCCTGTTTGGGGATCTCTGACAGCACAAGGGGTTTGGAAATCTCAAGAGGCGAGATTACCAATAAATATTTTAGAACTCCGTGCAATTCTCAGGGCTCTTCAGTTCTGGCCTCTGCTAAAGAGAGAACCGTTCATTTGTTTTCAGACAGACAATATCACAACTGTGGCTTATGTCAATCATCAGGGTGGGACTCACAGTCCCCAAGCTATGAAAGAAGTATCTCAGATACTTGCCTGGGCGGAATCCAGCTCCTGTCTAATCTCTGTGGTGCATATCCCAGGCATAGACAATTGGGAGGCGGATTATCTCAGTCGCCAGACTTTTTCATCCAGGGGATTGGTCTCTCCATCCAGATGTATTTTCTCAGATTGTTCAGATGTGGGGGCTTCCAGAGATAGATCTCATGGACTCTCATCTAAACAAGAAACTTCCCAGATACCTGTCCAGGTCCAGGGATGTTCAGGCGGAAGCAGCGGATGCGCTGACACTTCCTTGGTGTTATCAACCTGCTTACATCTTCCCGCCTCTAGTTCTCCTTCCAAGAGTGATCTCCAAAGTCATCATGAAACAGTCTTTTGTGTTGCTGGTGGCTCTAGCATGGCCACACAGGTTTTGGTATGTGGATCTGGTTCGGATGTCCAGTTGCCCGCCTTGGCCACTTCCGTTACGGCCGGACCTATGGAAATTGAACGCTTAGTTCTAAGTCATAGAGGTTTCTCTGACTCAGTGATTAATACTATGTTACAAGCTCGTAAATCTGTCTCTAGAAAGATTTATTATAGAGTTTGTAAGACTTACATTTCATGGTGTTCTCATAAATTCTCCTGGCATTCTTTTAGAATTCCTAGAATTTTACAGTTCCTTCAGGATGGTTTGGATAAGGGTTTGTCTGCAAGTTCCTTGAAAGGACAAATCTCCGCTCTTTTTGTTTTATTTCACAGAAAGATTGCTATACTTCCTGATATTCACTGTTTTGTACAGGCTTTAGTTCGTATTACGCCCGTCATTAAATCAATTTCTCCTCCTTGGAGTCTTAATTTGGTTCTGAAGGCTTTACAGGCTCCTCCATTTGAGCCTATGCATTCTTTGGACATTAAACTACTTTCTTGGAAAGTGTTGTTCCTTTTGGCTATATCTTCTGCTAGAAGAGTTTCTGAGCTATCTGCTCTTTCTTGTGAGTCTCCTTTTCTGATTTTTCATCAGGATAAGGCAGTTTTGCGAACTTCTTTTCAATTTTTACCTAAGGTTTTGAATTCTAACAACATTAGTAGAGAAATTGTTGTTTCTTCCTTGTGTCCTAATCCAAGAATTCTTTGGAGAGATCCTTACATTCTTTGGATGTGGTAAGAGCTTTGAAATATTATGTGGAAGCTACTAAAGATTTCAGGAAGACTTCCAGTCTATTTGTTTTATTTTCTGGTCCTAGGAAAGGTCAGAAGGCTTCTGCTATTTCCTTGGCTTCTTGGTTGAAACTTTTGATTCATCAAGCTTATTTGGAGTAGGGTCAGGCCCCGCCTCAGAGAATTACAGCTCATTCTACTAGATCAGTCTCCACTTCATGGGCTTTTAAGTATGAAGCTTCAGTTGATCAGATTTGCAAAGCAGCAACTTGGTCTTCTTTGCACACATTTACTAAATTCTACCGTTTTGATGTATTTGCTTCTTCGGAAGCAGTTTTTGGTAGAAAAGTTCTTCAGGCAGCTGTTTCAGTTTGATTCTTCTGCTTTTTGATTTAAGTTTTTTTCTTTCAAAAATGAAAATAAACTTATTTTTTTGGGTTGTGGATTAATTTTTTCAGCGAAATATGGCTGTTTTTATTTTTATTCCCTCCCTCTCTAGTGACTCTTGAGTGGAGATCCACATCTTGGGTATTGATATCCCATATGTCACTAGCTCATGGACTCTTGCCAATAACATGACATTATAAATTAATTTCTTTCATATTGGCAAGAGTCCATGAGGCCCACCCTTTTTATGGTGGTTATAATTTTTTGTATAAAGCACAATTATTTCCAAATTTCCTTTGTTGATGCTTTCTACTCCTTTCTTTATCACCCCACTGCTTGGCTATTCATTAAACTGAATTGTGGGTGTGGTGAGGGGTGTATTTATAGGCATTTTGTGGTTTGGGAAACTTTGCCCCTCCTGGTAGGATTGTATATCCCATATGTCACTAGCTCATGGACTCTTTCCAATATGAAAGAAATTAATTTATCAGGTAAGTTCTTACATAAATTATGTTTTTGTTATGTAACCCAATCTATTAAGAAGAAAATTAAGAGACAGGTGATGCCTCATACAACCTTAAATAGTAGTCATATATGCCCATGTGACTGTCCAGTTCTGCCAAGGCTATGCCCATGTGACTATCCAATTCTGCTCTTGGCCTGCCCCGGCTATGCCCATGTGACTATCCAATTCTGCTCTTGGCCTGCCCAGGCTATGCCCATGTGACTATCCAATTCTGCTCTTGGTCTGCCCAGGCTATGCCCAATATGACTTAACAATTCTGCCCTTGGTTTGTCCAGGCTATGCCCATGTGACTGTCCAATTCTTCCCTTGGTCTGCACAGGCTATGCCCATGTGACTATCCAATTCTGCTCTTGGCCTGCCCAGGCTATGCCCAATGGGACTTAACAATTCTGCCCTTGGTTTGTCCAGGCTATGCCCATGTGACTGTCCAATTCTTCCCTTGGTCTGCACAGGCTATGCCCATGTGGCTATCCAATTCTGCTCTTGGCCTGCCCAGGCTATGCCCAATGTGACTTTCCAATTCTGCCCTTAGTTTGTCCAGGATATGCCCATGTGACTGTCCAATTCTTCCCTTGGTCTGCACAGGCTATGCCCATGTGACTATCCAATTCTGCTCTTGGCCTGCCCAGGCTATGCCTAATGTGACTTTCCAATTCTGCCCTTGGTTTGTCCAGGCTCTGCCCATGGGACTTTCCTATTCTGCCCTTGGTTTGTCCAGGCTATGCCCATGTAACTGTCCAATTCTGCCCTTGGTCTACACAGGTTATGCCCATGTGACTAAATGCCCAATGTGACTGTCCAATTCTGCCCTTGGTATGTCCATACTATGCCCAATGTGACAGTCCTAACCCTGCCTTTGGTTTGTGATTATCCTAATCTGCCCTTGGTCTGCCAAATCTATGCCCATGTGATTGTCCCAATCTGTCCCTTGGTCTGCCAAGGCTATGCCCACGTAACCTGTTTTACTTAAATGGATATAAAAATGCAGAAAATGCTGTAATGTGTTAGAGCATTTTATTATTGCCCTATTGCTCCAATATAACTATGGGGTCAATTGCAATCCTTTAGAAAATGTATCTAATGACTTTTAAAATAAAACACCATTAAAGCCTATGGGAATTTTTGTAGATAAACGATTTGATATATTTTTTTTTTTCTAAAGGATTGTGATCAACCCCTATGTGGTTAACCCCTTGCTGCTGTTAGGACATTCCATGCAATACTGAAAAGGCTGGACTTTAACATTTAACTATTACGCCATGGAATGTACTAACTTCTATGGCTCCCACTCCCCCCCCCCCCCTCCTGGTTATGCTTTCCATGCTGGATCTGATGCCGGGACTTGCCTAGCAACTCCGGCAGTCCCTCAGAAACCAATCAGAGCATTGGATTGCAGTGACCAGCAGTCACCAATAGAATGTGACAGCACTACCTGTGCCTCTCTCTTTCCTCAGTGTGACAGATCAATGCTATAAAGTTAGTTTTCATTCAGTTTTTGGTTAAAAAAATTAACCCTTTAGGTGCTGATCAGTCTTATTGCTGTGATCACTCTGATCAGTACTACAGTACTTTTGGGGTGTGATGTTGTGTGCTTTTGTTGTGTTTTTTTTATTATTAAAATTTGACCCCTTTTTGTCTTTTTAAAAAAGTTTAAGTTTTTAACCCTTTCCTGCGGTTTCTGATCACTGCACTGTCTGTTATCAGTCTGATGAGAGCGTTCTGTCTGATTAACCGATATGTTAGTGTACTTTAAAAAAACAAATAGAAAATCCTTCAGTGCTGTTTAGATCTTATTGCAGCTTTTTATACTATGATCAGTACTGTGTGTAGGGTTCATTTTGTGGGGTGGAAGTTGGAATTGGTGGATGAGTTCAGGGAGTTTAGAGTTAGGTAGGAGTTATAAAAAACAAAAAGGTTTTAAAAAAATTAACTGCTATTTAGATCAGCTTTTTAAACTGTGATCAGTACTGTTTTATTTTGTTGGGTGGAAGAGGGAATTTTGGCGGTAAATGTGGGAATTGGGGGGTTTGAGGGAGTTAGTGTTAGGTAGGAGTAAAATAAAATTAAACTTTTTGTTTTGCTACCCCTCTTTTTCCAGGGATTATGAAGAGGGATAGAAATTAACAACTGCTGTGTTTTCTGCATTTTAATGATAATGCCCAGTGCTCCCCCAGAAATGACCCCTTGCATGACAGGCTATACAAGATACAGCCCCTGAGAAAACACCTGTCTGAAAAGTTTTCAGAACATTACACCCCTGACCAGAACATCTGTGTAGATAAATCTGGTGAAATTTAAGGGAAGATTGCTTTTTAACCAATATATTCCATCTGAGAGCTGGATTACGAGTGGAGAGCTATTTATCGTATTACAAGTTAAAAGTAAAGATTTTTAGCTTGCTCTTACCCGACGTGCGCAAAGAGACAGTTATAATATAGCGACCATTTTATTCCCCCATATACTTCAATGGATCGAGAAAAGCAGAAAAAACACCCATACTCGCACACTAACCTAAATCTCCATAAGCCCCCTACTTTAATAACCTATGAACCTCCATATAGCCCATCACAAAGTACCCCACTTCACTATTAACCCCTAAACTGCCACACCCCCACATTGCAAAGTACCTCTCTACACTATTAACACCTAAACTGCCACAACCCCATCACAAAATAAACCTCTACTCTATTAACCCCTAAATCATCACAACCCCATCGCAAAGTACCCACTAACCTCTAAACTCCCTTACCAGCTAACATCCCTAAGTTACCAAATAAAAACCTAACATTACCTTTAAAAAAATTACAGAAAAACAAATAGCCAAAAATAAAAAACACAGTTATGCCTATTCCCAAGCTAATGCCTAATAAAAAACATTATACTACCACTAAAATAAACTATAGCAATAGTCCTTAGGCTTTTTGTAGAGCATTACCTGAAAGTGATTAAGCTCTTTTTGCACAAAAATAAATACTATCCCATTTTACAATACAAGTAACCACAAAAAAAAACAATTTTTTAAATAACCTACTCTAAAAATTGCTTGAAAATGGTATTTGGTTGGGCAGTGCCCGAAATCTCTTTTGTTGCCTAAAAAAAAACCCTTATTCTGAAAATAAAAAAACAACCAAAAAAAAGCCTGTCACTAAACACCAAAGATGGTACTCGTCAAAATTTAATCCAGCTCCTACGTTGGCGGTGGTCCATCTTCATCTCGGCAGTGGTTTTCTATCTTCATCTGTCTTCTGTTCTTCTGTCCGACGTCCTCTTTATGTGGTTGTCCACCACACACTGAATTTTGAATGCGAGGTACCCCCTTTAAATAGGGGTACCCTTGCATTCCTATTGGCTGATTTTAATTTTCAAATTCAAATCAACCAATAGAGTAAAAGCTTTTTCTGTTGGCTGATTTGAATTTGAAAATGAAAATCGGCCAATAGGAACGCAAGGGAACCCTATATAAAGGAGGTACCTTGCATTCAAAATTCAGAGTACGGCAGGTGACTGCATGAAGCAGACGTCGTATGGAAGATAAGAAAAAAAGAAGATGGATGAAAATAGAGGACCGCCGCAAGGATATAAGAGGAGCACCACAGTTGCCTATCTCCTAGGAGCCGGATTAAAGTTTGGTGAGTACCATCTTTGGGGTTTAGTGATAGACTTTTTCAGATGTTTTTTTTTATTTTTAGGATGGGGGTGGGGTTTGGACAGCAAAAGAGCTTTAGGGCACTGCCCTACCAAATGGCAATTTTTAGAGTAGGTTTTTTAATATACTTTTTTTTAAGTGGGTGGGGGGTTACTTGTATTGTAGAGTGTGGAATAGACATAACTTTTTTGTTTTTTATTTTATTTTTTGTATAACAAAATAATTCTGTAATAGTAGCTTTATTTTTAAAGGTAATGTTTAGGTTTTTATTTTTTTTAAGGTAATGTTAGTTTTACATAGTAACATAGTAGATGAGGTTGAAAAAAGACTGAAGTCCATCGAGTTCAACATATACAAATCTAATATACTTTAAAAAAAAATCTAGGGTATTGGCATTCACTACCTCCTTTGGTAATGAGTTCCACAATTGTATTGCTCTTACAGTGAAAAAACGTTTCCGTTGCAGGAGATTAAGGGGTCAATTTATTATAGTGCGAGCGGACATGATACGATGTAGCTTATCATGTCCACTGCACATAGATAAATGCTGACAGCATATGCTGTCGGCATTTATCATCGCATCAGCAGTTCTTGTGAACTGCTGGTGCAATACCGCCCCCTGCAGATTAGCGGTCAATCGGCCGCTAGAAGGGGGTCTCAATCAATTTGATCGGGTTGATTTCTGTCCGCCGCCTCAGAGCAGGCGGATAGGTTATGGACCAGCGGTCCTTAGACCGCTGCTTCATAACTTCTGTTTCCGGGCATACAGAGCTTGATAAATATGCCCCTAAATCTCCTTTCCTCCAACCTTAAATTGTGACCTCTTGTCACAAACCATTTTCTTGGAATAAACAGAGCTTCTGCCATCTCTGTATATGGGCCTTGAATATATTTATATAAAGTAATCATGCCACCTCTCAAGGGACTTTTTACTAGAGAAAACAGACCCAGTTTAGCTAGCCTCTCCTCATAGCTTAAATTCTCCATTCCCTTTATTAGCTTTGTGGCCTTTCTCTTAACTTTTTCTAGTTCTCCAGTATCTTTTTGTGCGATCAGTCCCCAGAACTGCACTCCATACTCAAGGTGAGGTCTTACCAGGGATTTATATAGTGACAGAATTATGCTTTCCTCCTTTGAATTAATGCCTCTTTTAATACTTGCTAGTATCTTATTAGCTTTTGAAACCTCTGCCCTGCATTGTGCACCCATCTTTAGCTTGTTATCTATTACTACTCCCAAATCCCTTTCCTCCTCTGTTTGGCTAAGTCTTGTCCCATTTAAATAACACAATGCCTGCTTATTTTTACTTCCAAAATGTAGAACCTTGCATTTTCCCAAATCTCATTTTCCATTTACCTGCCCATTCTTCTTATTTCTCTTGTTAAGTGTGTTCAGTCCACGGGTCATCCATTACTTATGGGATATATTCTCCTTCCCAACAGGAAGTTGCAAGAGGATCACCCAAGCAGAGCTGCTATATAGCTCCTCCCCTCACATGTCATATCCAGTCATTCTCTTGCAACCCTCAACAAAGAAGGAGGTCGCGGGAGGAGTTGGAGTTTTTACTTAATTATTCTTCAATCAAAAGTTTGTTATTTTAAATGGCACTGGAGTGTGCTGTTTTTTCTATCTCAGGCAGTATTTGGAAGAATAAACTGCCTGCGTTTTCTATGATCTTAGCAGGCGTAACTAAGATCCACTGGCTGTTCTCGACATTCTGAGGAGTGGGGTAACTTCAGAACATGGGAATAGCATGCGGGGTCCCCCGCAAATGAGGTATGTGCAGTACAATATTTTCTGGGAATGGAATTGACTAAGAAAACACTGCTGTTACCCGTATGATGTAAGTACAGCCTTAAATGCAGTAGTAGTGACTGGTATCAGGCTGATAAATGTATGCACAGTAGAGTTATTTTCTAGGGACTAGAATTTGACTGAAAAAATACTGTTAATACTGATATAATGCTTAAGCCTTATCTGCAGTGGAAGCAACTGGTAGCAGGCTTAGTGATAACTTTGCATGACATTAAAAGAAGTTTGTTTTTAAAACGTTTACTGGCATATTATTCGTTTTGTGAGGTACTTTGGTGATAAATCCTTTTGGGCATGAATTTTTTTCCACATGGCTAACATATATTTCTGCATAGAAACCGTTATATCAGGTCTCCCACGGTTGTAAATGAGTGGGAGGGGCCTTTTTTAGCGCCTTGTTGCGCAGTTAAAATTCTAGCACAGTCTTCCTGCTTCTTCCTCCTTGATCCAGGACGTCTCTAGAGAGCTCAGGGGTCTTCAAAATTCGTTTTTGAGGGAGGTAATCAGTCACAGCAGACCTGTGACAGTGTGTTTGACTGTGATAAAAACGTTAAATCTTAATTTGATATCCGTTTTTTGGGTACTGAGGGGTTAATCATCCTTTTGCTAATGGGTGCAATCCTCTGCTAATTAATATATTTAAAGATTGGTTGACTATAACTGAATTAGTTCTTTGTTATTCAACTGTGTTTTTAAAAAAAGCACTGCAGCGTTTTTTATATTGCTTGTAAAATTATTGAAAGTAATTTCCAAGCTTGCTAGCTTCATTGCTAGTCTTTTTAAACATGTCTGACACAGAGGAATCTGCTTGTTCATTATGTTTAAAAGCTGATGTGGAGCCCAATAGAAATATGTGTACCAATTGTATTGATATTACTTTGAATAAAAGTCAATCTGTACCGATAAAGAAATTATCACCAGACAACGAGGGGGAAGATATGCCGTCTAACTCTCCTCACGTGTCAGTACCTTCGTCTCCCGCTCGGGAGGTGCGTGAGATTGAGGCGCCAAGTACATCAAGGCCCTTACAAATCACTTTACATGATATGGCTAATGTTATGAAAGAAGTATTATACAATATGCCCGAGTTAAGAGGCAAGCGCGACAGCTCTGGGTTAAGGACAGAGCGCGCCGATGACACGAGAGCCATGTCTGATACTGCGTCACAATTTGCAGAACATGAGGACGGAGAGCTTCATTCTGTGGGTGACGGTTCTGATTCGGGGAGACCGGATTCAGAAATTTCAAATTTTAAATTTAAGCTTGAGAACCTCCGCGTGTTGCTAGGGGAGGTGTTAGCGGCTCTGAATGATTGTGACACGGTGGCAATCCCAGAGAAATTATGTAGGCTGGATAAATACTATGCGGTACCGGTGTGTACTGACGTTTTTCCTATACCAAAGAGGCTTACAGAGATTATTAGCAAGGAGTGGGATAGACCCGGTGTGCCTTTTTCCCCTCCTCCGATATTTAGAAAAATGTTCCCTATAGACGCCACCACACGAGACTTATGGCAGACGGTCTCTAAGGTGGAGGGAGCAGTTTCTACTTTAGCCAAGCGTACCACTATCCCGGTGGAGGATAGCTGTGCTTTCTCAGATCCAATGGATAAAAAATTAGAGGGTTACCTTAAGAAAATGTTTGTTCAACAAGGTTTTATATTACAGCCTCTTGCATGCATTGCGCCTGTCACTGCTGCAGCGGCATTCTGGTTTGAGTCTCTGGAAGAGGCGATTCGCACAGCACCATTGGATGAGTCTTTGAGCAAGCTTAGAACCCTTAAGCTGGCTAATGCGTTTGTTTCGGATGCCGTAGTGCATTTAACCAAACTTACGGCTAAGAATTCCGGATTTGCCATACAGGCGCGCAGAGCGCTATGGCTTAAATCCTGGTCAGCAGATGTAACTTCTAAGTCTAAACTACTGAACATTCCTTTCAAAGGGCAGACCTTATTCGGGCCCGGATTGAAGGAAATTATTGCTGACATTACTGGAGGTAAGGGCCACACCCTTCCTCAGGACAGGGCCAAATCAAAGGCCAAACAGTCTAATTTTCGTGCCTTTCGTACTTTCAAGGCAGGAGCAGCATCAACTTCCTCCGCTCCAAAACAGGAAGGAACTACTGCTCGTTACAGACAGGGTTGGAAAGGCAACCAGTCATGGAACAAGGGCAAGCAGGCCAGAAAGCCTACTTCCGCCCCTAAGACAGCATGAAGCCAGGGCCCCCTTTCCGGAGACGGATCTAGTGGGGGGCAGACTTTCTCTCTTCGCCCAGGCTTGGGCAAGAGATGTACATGATCCCTGGACGTTGGAGATTATATCTCAGGGATACCTTCTGGATTTCAAAACTTCTCCTCCACAAGGGAGGTTCCATCTGTCAAGGTTATCAACAAACCTAGTAAAGAAAGAGGCATTTCTACAATGTGTACAAGACCTCTTAGTGATGGGAGTGATCCACCCAGTTCCGCGAACGGAACAGGGGCAAGGGTTTTATTCAAATCTGTTTGTGGTTACCAAAAAAGAGGGAACCTTCAGACCAATTTTAGACTTAAAGATCTTAAACAAATTCCTAAGGGTTCCATCGTTCAAGATGGAAACCATTCGGACCATCCTACCCATGATCCAAGAGGGTCAATATATGACCACAGTGGACTTAAAGGATGCCTACCTTCACATACCGATTCACAGAGATCATTATCGGTACCTAAGGTTTGCCTTTCTAGACGGGCATTACCAGTTTGTAGCTCTTCCCTTCGGGTTGGCTACGGCCCCGAGAATTTTTACAAAGGTTCTGGGCTCACTTCTGGCGGTACTAAGACCACGAGGCATAGTGGTGGCTCCATACCTAGACGACATTCTGATACAAGCGTCAAGTTTTCAAAATGCAAAGTCTCATACAGAGATGGTTCTAGCATTTCTGAGGTCGCATGGGTGGAAAGTGAACGTGGAAAAGAGTTCTCTGTTACCACTCACAAGGGTCCCTTTTCTAGGGACTCTTATAGATTCTGTAGAGATGAAGATTTACCTGACGGAGTCCAGGTTATTAAAGATTCTCAATGCTTGCCATGTCCTTCACTCCATTCCAAGCCCATCAGTAGCTCAGTGCATGGAAGTAATCGGCTTAATGGTCGCGGCAATAGACATAGTGCCATTACATCTCAGACCGCTGCAACTATGCATGCTAAGTCAATGGAACGGGGATTTCTCAGATCTGTCCCCTCTGCTAAATCTGGACCAGAGATTCTCTTCTCTGGTGGTTATCACGGGTTCATCTGTCCAAAGGAATGACTTTTCGCAGACCAGATTGGACAATTGTAACAACAGATGCCAGCCTACTAGGCTGGGGAGCAGTCTGGAACTCCCTGAAGGCTCAGGGATCGTGGACTCAGGAGGAGAAACTCCTCCCGATAAACATTCTAGAATTAAGAGCAATATTCAATGCTCTTCAAGCTTGGCCTCAGTTAGCAACACTGAGGTTCATCAGGTTTCAGTCGGACAACATCACGACTGTGGCTTACATCAATCATCAAGGGGGAACCAGGAGTTCCCTAGCGATGTTGGAAGTCTCGAAGATAATTCGCTGGGCAGAGTCTCACTCTTGCCACCTGTCAGCGATCTACATCCCAGGCGTGGAGAACTGGGAGGCGGATTTTCTAAGTCGCCAGACTTTTCATCCGAGGGAGTGGGAACTTCACCGGAGGTATTTGCTCAACTGATTCATCGTTGGGGCAAACCGGATCTGGATCTCATGGCATCTCGCCAGAACGCCAAGCTTCCTTGTTACGGATACAGGTCCAGAGACCCGGGTGTGGTTCTGGTAGATGCACTAGCAGCCCCTTGGGTTTTCAACATAGCTTATGTGTTTCCACCTTTTCCGTTGCTACCTCGACTGATTGCCAGGATCAAACGGGAGAGAGCATCTGTGATTCTGATAGCGCCTGCGTGGCCACGCAGGACCTGGTATGCAGACCTAGTGGACATGTCGTCCTGTCCACCATGGTCTCTACCCCTGAGGCAGGACCTTCAAATTCAGGGTCCTTTCAACCATCCAAACCTAATTTCTCTGAGGCTGACTGCTTGGAAATTGAACGCTTGTTTCTATCAAAGCGTGTTTTTTAGATTCGGTTATTGATACATTAATACAGGCTCGGAAACCTGTTACCAGAAAAATTTACCATAAAATATGGCGTAAATATTTATATTGGTGTGAATCCAAGAGTTACTCATGGAGTAGGGTTAGGATTCCTAGGATATTGTCCTTTCTACAAGAGGGTTTAGAAAAGGGCTTATCCGCTAGTTCACTAAAGGGACAGATTTCTGCTCTGTCTATTCTTTTACACAAGCGTCTGGCAGAGAATCCAGACGTCCAGGCCTTTTGTCAGGCTTTGACTAGAATTAAGCCTGTGTTTAAAACTGTTGCTCCTTCTTGGAGCTTAAACTTGGTTCTTAAAGTTCTTCAGGGTGTTCCGTTTGAACCCCTTCATTCCATTGATATTAAACTTTTATCTTGGAAAGTTCTGTTTTTGATGGCTATTTCCTCGGCTCGAAGAGTCTCTGAGTTATCTGCCTTACATTGCGATTCCCCTTATCTGATCTTTCATTCAGACAAGGTAGTCCTGCGTACTAAACCTGGGTTTTTACCTAAGGTTGTTTCTAACAGGAATATAAATCAAGAGATTGTTGTTCCATCATTATGTCCTAATCCTTCTTCAAAGAAGGAACGTCTTTTGCATAATCTAGACGTGGTCCGTGCCCTGAAGTTCTACTTACAGGCAACTAAAGATTTTCGGCAAACTTCTTCTCTGTTTGTCGTTTACTCTGGACAGAGGGGAGGTCAAAAGGCTTCGGCTACCTCTCTCTCTTTTTGGCTTCGTAGCATAATACGTTTAGCCTATGAGACTGCTGGACAGCAGCCTCCTGAAAGAATTACAGCTCATTCCACTAGAGCTGTGGCTTCCATCTGGGCCTTTAAGAATGAGGCCTCTGTTGAACAGATTTGCAAGGCTGCAACTTGGTCTTCGCTTCATACTTTTTCCAAATTTTACAAATTTGACACTTTTGCTTCTTCGGAGGCTGTTTTTGGGAGAAAGGTTCTACAGGCAGTGGTTCCTTCTGTTTAATGTTCCTGCCTTGTCCCTCCCATCATCCGTGTACTTTAGCTTTGGTATTGGTATCCCATAAGTAATGGATGACCCGTGGACTGAACACACTTAACAAGAGAAAACATAATTTATGCTTACCTGATAAATTTATTTCTCTTGTAGTGTGTTCAGTCCACGGCCCGCCCTGTCTTTTTTTGAGGCAGGTTCTAAATTTTAAATTATAACTCCAGTCACCACTGCACCCTATAGTTTCTCCTTTCTCGTCTTGTTTCGGTCGAATGACTGGATATGACATGTGAGGGGAGGAGCTATATAGCAGCTCTGCTTGGGTGATCCTCTTGCAACTTCCTGTTGGGAAGGAGAATATATCCCATAAGTAATGGATGACCCGTGGACTGAACACACTACAAGAGAAATAAATTTATCAGGTAAGCATAAATTATGTTTTTTGCAAATCCCTTAGATGTCGCTATTTAATCCTTGCTCCAAGTCATTAAAAGAAATATTAAAAAGAACAGGGCCCAGTAATCATTCCTGGGGGACTCCACTGATTACCTTTGTCCAATCTGAGTATGATCCATTCACTACTACTCGTTGTTGGCTATCTTTCATACAGTTATTTATCCATGAGCTAACATTTTCAGCTATTCCCAGTCCCTTAATTTTGTGCATTAATCTCTCATGTGGCACTGTATCAAATGCTTTTGCAAAATCTAAG
This sequence comes from Bombina bombina, assembly GCF_027579735.1. NCBI lineage: Eukaryota > Metazoa > Chordata > Amphibia > Anura > Bombinatoridae > Bombina > Bombina bombina. Next base: position 704,409,593 of record NC_069503.1, on the reverse strand, counting down.
TATATCACATCAACTGATTCCCCTTTATCTATATTTTTACTTACTTCCCCATAGAATCTAATTAGATTAGTTTGACATGATCTATTTCTCATAAAACCATGCTGATTTGAACTCATTATCTTGTTTTCTTTTTTTAAGGTAATTTTAGGTTTGTTTCAGTAATTTAGGGGGTGTTAGGGGGGTTAGCTGATTAGGGGGTTTAGAGGTTAGTGGGTACCTTGCAATGGTGGTTGTGGCGTATTTTGGGGTTAATAGTGTAAAGGATTATTTTGCAGTAGGGGTTGTGGCGGTTTAGGGGATAATAGTGTAGAGGGGTACTTTGCGATGTGGGTTTGTGGCAGTTTAGGAGTAAATAGTGTACAGGGGTAACTTTGTGGCGGGTTAGTGCAACCTTCAGGTCGCATAAAAAGTTTGAACGTTAAATGGGATTGCGTTTACTTTCAACTTGTAATATCAGCCCACATTGCTGCTCAGTGTCGCCCATAGAAAATATGGGGAGCATAAATTACCACGGGTTTGTGTAAACAAATCTGCTGTAATTTAAACAGTGCGCCGCTTCTAATGTGGATTCCAGTGTAATCTAGCCCTAAGTTTGCAAGCTATGGAATAAAATTTTATAAATTGTACTAATGCGCTACTGGTTTTGCACCATAATGAAGTGCTGTACACAATGCATGGTGAAAGTACAGTGCCAGGTCTGTCATGGGAAATGATGCACAAATCCAAAAGCAAATATATGGGGGGGGGGAGTAGATTTAGCTAATCAGTGCATAAATCATAACTGGTTCACCGCAAGACCAAAACCTGGTACAAAAAAAAATAGCCATATACTTTACACAGAAGTCTATAGTTCATATGTACTGTACAAAAAAGCAGGCACAGGGAAGCCATACACTTTCCTGGAATTTACACTAAAGCTTTTATCAGATTTTTTTATTAACCAGCCTCCTTATCCTCGCACATTTGAATCAGAGAATGTCCAGGGATATTTGCATCAAGCACTTAACTTGTAGATCCCCCCACAGCCTGCAAAAACGTCACCCCAGAAAAAGTGCAGAGTATGATACAAAAAAGGGGTTAGGAAGGATTCTAGCTAATATTGCCCCTGACCTAGGCCTGTTCCTTTTTACCTTTAGCCCAGCCACTCTAAGGTCATGATAAATTAGCTACACAAAGCAACTCAAAATACCCCATTTAGAATACCCTTGGTTGTCTACTGTTGCAAATGGGGGAAATTCTCATCCCTGGGCTGCCATACTTTCTCAAAGACGATGTAGGCCCAGAAAATCAAATTTCCATGTATGAAGACTGAAATGGGCAGGCCCCATATTTGGCCCTCTAACTTCCCGACTCCCTATAAAACCTGTACATGGGAGATATTGTTGTACTCGTGGGACTTCACTGAAAACAAATGTTTTGCGTTTTATAGCAGTAAAACATATAGGGATGATGATATAAATGGTGAAAGTGCAGTGTTTGTGCGGAAAACGCAAAAAAAAAAACATGACCACAAAATTTGGCCAGGTTTTGTGACTGAGTGGCTACAAAAAAAATACTGGGAAATAATACCCATTTTGGAACCCTGGGTTGTCTACTTTTGCAAATGGTATGCAATGGTAATTTTCATTCCTGGGCTACCATTAATGTCTGTGCAGTATAGGCCCAGAAAGTCGATGTGTCAAATTTCCAGGTAAATGGGCAGGCCCTTTATTTGGGCCTGTAACAACCCAAAAAACCTGTACATGGGGGGCATTGCTGTACTTGTGGGACATTTCAGAATACAATTATGGGTGTTTTATTGCAGTAATCAGGATTATGACATTCACAATAAAAAAATGTGTGTTTGTGTATGGAAAACATAACATTTCTTAATTTCTCACACTTTTTTCACACTGATTTTATTCATATTAAATTATAGTTCATATATAAATATTTGATGCCAAAAGAAAGTTCTATTTGTCCTCTAAAAAAAACTATATATAATTAATAAGTGTTGGCGCACTTAATGTGAAAGAGGTAAATTATGGTTGAACAAACATATAGCTACAATTCTAGGTTTTCTTGTTGTACAGAACTTGGACAATTGCCTCCATCCTTAAGGGGTTAATCACTGTAAAGGGTTTAAACATAGATTGTCTGCTCCAGAGCAGCAATGCACTTCTGGGAGCTAGCTGGGCACATTTGGTGAGCCAGTGACAAGAGGAATATATATGTAGCCACCAATAACCAGCTATCTCACATTAGTGCACTCCTGCTTTTGAGCCTACCTTGGCATGGTTTTCAAGTAACAATATCAAGAGAATTAAGTAAATTTGATAATGCAAGTACATTGAAAATGCTCTTGAAATTGCATGCTGAATCTGTGTCACTTTAATACTAAAAGTTGTGCCAATGTGTATAAATGTGAGATTCAAATTTAACCTGATCTCCATTATTGTAGTGTGAAAAGGTCCAGAACATTTAGTTTGACAATGTTTTTATTTTTTTTTGTATATAATCGAATATACAGATTCAAAGATTTATATTGTATTTAATAAATTCTATTTGGTTTTCATGTTTCTGAACCTTGATGCATGTTTCTGCCAGCTGCATTAATACTGTCTACGTGTCTGGCTTATAACACTACGTGGGAGTTGACTCTACAGTTATAGTGCTAACATAATTAGAATTAATTTGGTTTTATTTCCTAAAGGCAATTTCTATGTGAATTCAAGTAGTAGTTTAGCCTTCTCCAGTTCTTGTACCAGAATCCATCGAAATACTCACATGGTTGTCTTAAAGTATAGATGCTGGAAACTGTCTCGTGTTACCAGGACAAAATGTTTCCAACTGAGTAAAGAAACCGCTTCACTTATAAAAAGTTGAATTTGTGAGCTCATATTGAAGCAATTAGATGAAAAGTTATAATGACAACCGGCCATTTGTAAGAATGGATTTTAAATCAATATGTTTTTTTTAACTGCAATAGAAATTGTGACTACTGTAAGGGTTATAATAGAGGCAAAAATAATATAAAAATACCTAGAAAAAAAAACTTAGTTTGAGAGAGAATGAATAAAATAATCTCGATCCCCAAATTATCAAAAAGAAAAATCTGCCTGTTAATAGTACGTAAAGTCAGCAGAGGGCATCCCTGTAACATAGAAGGAAGAGACGTGCATTTAATCGGCAAGAGGCACTTTTTATAGAAAAAATAGCCATAATGGAAAGCTAAAGATTATAACTGGTGCTCTTTTATAGCGTGTTGCAGGGTATAAATAACATTTTCAAGTATGTGGCTTGACTTTTTCCTTTAAGTGGCACTTTCAGGAATTTGTGAATCACTTCAGTTTCCCAATCTGATTTGCTTGTTTTTCGTCATTTTAAGCAAACTCACTTTTGTGTGTATTTGTGTTTGAGTGTACATGTGGCTTGTCATGACTCAACTTAAACTAAGCTGTTTTTCTTTCCTAATTTTAATTTAAATAATCTTATATCCATCTATGACAAGGATAATACAATATATATATAATATATATATATATATATATATATACACACACACACACACACACACACACACGACACACACGACACACACACACACGACACACACACACACAATATACGCACATACAGAAAAGAGAAGCACACTCTCAGGAACAAACACCAGCTCAATAACGTGTTAGCTTGTTCTATGGAGCTTCTTTTAGCCCAATAATGCTTTTCACAGAAAAGAACTTTCCTGAAGTATATCAGTCTGATCCCACCTAAAAAGTAAGTCCAGCCCCAAAATACATACACATATATATATATATATATATATATATATATATATATATATATATATATATATATATATATATATATATATATATATATATATATACAGGGAGTACAGAATTATTAGGCAAATGAGTATTTTGACCACATCATCCTCTTTATGCATGTTGTCTTACTCCAAGCTGTATAGGCTCGAAAGCCTACTACCAATTAAGCATATTAGGTGATGTGCATCTCTGTAATGAGAAGGGGTGTGGTCTATTGACATCAACACCCTATATCAGGTGTGCATAATTATTAGGCAACTTCCTTTCCTTTGGCAAAATGGGTCAAAAGAAGGACTTGACAGGCTCAGAAAAGTCAAAAATAGTGAGATATCTTGCAGAGGGATGCAGCACTCTTAAAATTGCAAAGCTTCTGAAGCGTGATCATCGAACAATCAAGCGTTTCATTCAAAATAGTCAACAGGGTCGCAAGAAGCGTGTGGAAAAACCAAGGCGCAAAATAACTGCCCATGAACTGAGAAAAGTCAAGCGTGCAGCTGCCAAGATGCCACTTGCCACCAGTTTGGCCATATTTCAGAGCTGCAACATCACTGGAGTGCCCAAAAGCACAAGGTGTGCAATACTCAGGGACATGGCCAAGGTAAGAAAGGCTGAAAGACGACCACCACTGAACAAGACACACAAGCTGAAACGTCAAGACTGGGCCAAGAAATATCTTAAGACTGATTTTTCTAAGGTTTTATGGACTGATGAAATGAGAGTGAGTCTTGATGGGCCAGATGGATGGGCCCGTGGCTGGATTGGTAAAGGGCAGAGAGCTCCAGTCCGACTCAGACGCCAGCAAGGTGGAGGTGGAGTACTGGTTTGGGCTGGTATCATCAAAGATGAGCTTGTGGGGCCTTTTCGGGTTGAGGATGGAGTAAAGCTCAACTCCCAGTCCTACTGCCAGTTTTTGGAAGACACCTTCTTCAAGCAGTGGTACAGGAAGAAGTCTGCATCCTTCAAGAAAAACATGATTTTCATGCAGGACAATGCTCCATCACATGCGTCCAAGTACTCCACAGCGTGGCTGGCAAGAAAGGGTATAAAAGAAGAAAATCTAATGACATGGCCTCCTTGTTCACCTGATCTGAACCCCATTGAGAACCTGTGGTCCATCATCAAATGTGAGATTTACAAGGAGGGAAAACAGTACACCTCTCTGAACAGTGTCTGGGAGGCTGTGGTTGCTGCTGCACGCAATGTTGATGGTGAACAGATCAAAACACTGATAGAATCCATGGATGGCAGGCTTTTGAGTGTCCTTGCAAAGAAAGGTGGCTATATTGGTCACTGATTTGTTTTTGTTTTGTTTTTGAATGTCAGAAATGTATATTTGTGAATGTTGAGATGTTATGTTGGTTTCACTGGTAAAAATAAATAATTGAAATGGGTATATATTTGTTTTTTGTTAAGTTGCCTAATAATTATGCACAGTAATAGTCACCTGCACACACAGATATCCCCCTAAAATAGCTATAACTAAAAACAAACTAAAAACTACTTCCAAAACTATTCAGCTTTGATATTAATGAGTTTTTTGGGTTCATTGAGAACATGGTTGTTGTTCAATAATAAAATTAATCCTCAAAAATACAACTTGCCTAATAATTCTGCACTCCCTGTATATATGTATGTATGTATATGTAAGTATATATATATATATATATGTATATGTGTGTGTATATATGTATGTGTATATATATATATATATATATATATATATACACACACACACACAGATATAGATATATATATATATAATATATATATATATATATATATATATATATATATATATATATATATATATACACACACACACACACAGTGGATATAAAAAGTCTACACACCCCTGTTAAAATGTCAGGTTTCTGTGATGTAAAAAATGAGACAAAGATAAATCATTTCAGAACTTTGTCCACCTTTAATGTGACCTATAAACTGTACAACTCAATTCAAAAACAAACAAATCTTTTAGGTAGAGGGAAGAAAAAATATAAAAATAAAATAATATGGTTGCATAAGTGTGCACACCCTTAAACTAATACTTTGTTAAAGCACCTTTTGATTTTATTACAGCACTCAGTCTTTTTGGGTATGAGTCTATCAGCATGGCACATCTTGACTTGGCAAGATTTGCTCACTCTTCTTTGCAAAAAGACTCCAAATCTGTCAGATTGTGAGGGCATCTCCTGTGCACAGCCCTCTTCAGATCACCCCACAGATTTTCAATCAGATTCAGGTCTGGGCTCTGGCTGGACCATTCCAAAACTTTAATCTTCTTCTGGTGAAGCCATTCCTTTGTTGATTTGGATGTATACTTTGGGACGTTGTCATGCTGAAATATGAAGTTCCTCTTCATGTTCAGCTTTCTAGCAGAAGCCTGAAGGTATTGTGCCAATATTGACTGGTATTTGGAACTGTTCATAATTCCCTCTAGCTTAACTAAGGCCCCAGTTCCAGCTGAAGAAAAACAGCCCCAAAGCATGATGCTGCCACCACCATGGTTCACTGTGGGTATGGTGTTCTTTTGGTGATGTGAAGTGTTGTTTTTGCGCCAAACATATCTTTTGGAATTATGGCCAAAAAGTTCAACTTTGGTTTCATCAGACCATAACACCTTTTCCCACATGCTTTTGGGAGACTTCAGATGTGTTTTTGTAAAATTTAGCCTGGCTTGGATGTTTTTATTCGTAAGAAAAGGCTTTCGCCTTGCCACTCTACCCCATAGCCCAGACATATTAAGAATATGTGAGATTGTTGTCACATGTACCACACAGCCAGTACTTACCAGATATTCCTGCAGCTCCTTTAATGTTGCTGTAGGCATCTTGGTAGCCTCCCAGACCAGTTTTCTTCTCGTCTTTTCATCACTTTTGGAGGGACGTCCAGTTCTTGGTAATGTCACTGTTGTGCCATATTTTCTTCACTGTGTTCCATGGTATATCTAATGCCTTGGAAATTCTTTTGTACCCTTCTCCTGACTGATACCTTTTAACAACGAGATCCCTCTGATGCTTTGGAAGCTCTCGGTGGACCATGGCTTTTGCTGTGGAATGCGACTAAGAAAATTTTAGGAAAGACCAACTAGAGCAGCTGAACTTTATTTGGGGTTAATCAGAGGCACTTTAAATGATGGCAGGTGTATGCTGACTTCTATTTAACATGATTTTGAATGTGATTGCTTAATACTGAACACAGCTACATCCCCAGTGCACACTTATGCAACCACATTATTTTAGTTATTTTGTTTTCTTCCCTCCACCTAAAAAATTTCAGTTTGTTTTTCAAATGAGTTGTACAGTTTATAGGTCACATTAAAGGTAGAAAAACCTGACATTTTAACAGGGGAGTGTAGACTTTTTATATCCACTGTATATATGTGTGTGTTTATATATATATATATATATATATATATATATATATATATATATATATAACTCTAAGGCTAAGGAAGAAGTCTCTGATTATTCTTCCACTATAAAGAAAAGACTGAACAAGAATGGAAATACACCACTGAAAAAAAATATGGTTTCTTTCCTAAGACATTGAGAGTCCACTACGTCATTCCAATTACTAGTGGGAATATCACTTCTGGCCAGCAGGAGGAGGCAAAGAGCACCACAGCAAAGCTGTTAAGTGTCACTCCCCTACCCATAATCCCCAGTCATTCTCTTTGCCTCTGTCAATGGAGGAGGTGAAGTTTGGTGTCTGAAGATATGAATTCCTTTTTTGGGTACTTTTCCCTGCAAGCAAGGATTTGGGTTTAGCTGAGTCCACGTCAATCTCTTCAGTAGATTAGTGGTGGCTTTTAAGCAGTTAGGAATTTTTGAGGTGGTCCTTACTTTGTTTCCTAAAATATTGCTGCCCTAGTTATAGAAAACCAGAGTTGGTTACTCTGTTTGTTCTTTTTCTACAGGTCTCTGTAAGGAGTATGTGTCCTTTCAAGCCTTGTGAGCTTTCTTCCTGACGGACAGCTAGACTGAAGGTAAGTGCTTTTGTCTTCTAGGTCTTGGAGACTTGCACTTCAGAAGAATATTTAATTTGCAATATAGCAGGTCTAAAGACCGCTGCTCCATAACCCTGTCCGCCTTCTCTGATGAGGCAGACAGCGATTGCCACAATTCAACCAGATCGAGTACGATCGGGTTGATTGACACCTCCCTGCTGGCGCCGATTGGCCGCGAGTCTGCTGGGGGCGGTGTTGCACCAGCAGCTCACAAGAGCTGCTGGTGCAATGCTGAATACGGAGAGTGTATTGCTCTCCGCATTCAGCAATGTCTGTCGGACCTGATCCGCACTGTCGGATCAGGTCCGACAGACATTTGATAAATAGGCCTCATTGGGTTAATTTTCCATTTATTGGGAGGAGTATTTGAAAGAAGTTATCTCTTTTTGTGAGTCTGTAAATGTATGACAGAATGTAAAGGGTAAATATTTCTGACTGTGCAAAGAAAGAAAAGATGATTGACAGAGGGTGACTGAGTGATCTTGAGAATGTAAAGGGTTAATATTGATGACTGTGCAAATAAGGAAAGATGATTGACAGAGGGTGACTGAGTGATCTTGAGAATGTAAAGGGTTAATATTTCTGACTGTGCAAATAAGAAAAGATGATTGACAGAGGGTGACTGAGTGATCTTGAGAATGTAAAGGCTAAATATTTCTGACTTTGCAAATAAGAAAAGATGATTGACAGAGGGTGACTGAGTGATCTTGAGCCTGTGTACATGTGTGACTCTAAGAGGCCCATTTATTAAGCTCCATAACTTGTCTGCCTGCTCTGATGAGGCGGACAGAGATCGCCACAATTCAACCCGATCGAGTACGATTAGGTTGATTGACACCCTCCTGCTGGCGGCCGATTGGCCGCAAATTTGCAGGGGGCAGCGTTGCACCAGTAGCTCACAAGAGCTGCTGGTGCAATGCTGAATACGGAGAGCGTATTGCTCTCTGCATTCAGCGATGTCTGTCGGACCTGATCCGCACTGTTGGATCAGGTCCGACAGACATTTGATAAATAGGCCTCATTGGGTTAATTTTCCATTTATTGGGACGTTTTTCCTCCTTGGGACTAAGTTACATAATACTTTATTTAGTATGTGTGTGGGGCTTATGTTTTTCTTTTTTTTACTGGGCTACATGAATAAACTTATATTTTGACAGTTTATTTCTCCGGGCTTACTGACAGATTGCTTAAAGTTGCGTCTGTGTAATTTGAGCTCCGGTGTTGTAGGCAGAGGGAAACACACGCTTTTACTTGCTGCACATTTTCCTTTTCTCTGCCGGTCATGTAACTTCCCTCTTCTGTTGGATATCTCGGAGTGGAGGGGCATCACTGAAATTCACTCTCTTCTGTGTCGGTCTGCTGTATGATCGTTCAAGAGACTTTTGGCAGCCAAAAATTGTGAATAAATGTTACAGTAGGGCACCTCAGTCTGTCTGAGGTATAGAGGGCCTGATTGAGTTTCTTGTTGTTAAAAAAAATTCATAGCATTACTCGGCTGTGGTATAAGAAATCTCTTAAAGTGACCGTAGTATTTAAAATATTTCTGTAATTTGGGGAATTTTTATCTTGCATTATAGACATGGATCAAGACTCTGTGTCTTTTGACAAATGTTTGTTATGCACGTTGCCTAAAGTAGAAGGGGCTATTTCTACTATGGCTAAGACAACTACGATCCCTATTGAGGATCGCTGCTCTTTTACGGATCCCATGGACAAAAAGTTAGAGGCTTATTTGAAAAAGGTGTATGTTCATCAGGGTCTTCTATGGCAACTTGCAGTTTGTATTGTCACAGTAGCAAGTGCAGCATCTTATTGGTGCAATGCCATTAGAAATGATCCAAGATAGAATTAAGGCTTTCAAATTAGCCAATTCCTTTTTTTCTGATGCTAACATGCAAGTTATTAGACTGGGAGCCAAGATGTCTGACTTCACCGTCCTTGTCCGCAGGGCTTTGTTGCTAAAATCTTGGTCAGCTGATGTTACCTCCAAGTCGAAACTTCTGGCGCTTCCTTACAAGGGTAAAACCTTGTAAGGACCTGGTCTGACAGAAATAATTTCTGATATTACGGGTGGAAAAGGTTTTTTTCTACCACAAGACAAGAAGAACAGACCTAAAGGACGTCAAAGTAATTTTCGTTTCTTTCGTAACTTCAAAGGTCAAAAGTCTTCCTCTCCCTCTTCCAAGCAGGAGCAGTCCAAGTCTTCTTGGAAACCCAATCAGTCTTGGAACAAGGGGAAGCAATCTAAGAAACCCTCAGCTGAGTCTAAGTCAGCATGAAGGGTTTGACCCCAGCCCGAGATCGGATCAAGTGGGGGGGGCAGACTTTCCCTGTTTTGTCAAGCATGGATTCGAGATGTCCCAGATCTTTGGGCTGTGGATATAGTATCTCAGGGTTACAAAATAGAATTCAAATATTGCCCTCCCAGGTGCAGATTCCACCTCTCAAGATTATCTACAGACCAGGTAAAAAGAGAGGCATTCTTAAACTTGCGTTCAGGACCTTTTCTCCCTAGGAGTGATTGCTCCAGTTCCACTAAGGGAAACAGGGTCTACGTTTTTACTCAAATCTGTTTGTGGTTCCCAAAAAAGAGGGAACTTTTCAACCCATTTCAGATCTGAAGTGTCTCAACAAGTTTCTCAGGATACCGTCCTTCAAAATGCAAACCATTCATTCCATTCTTCCTTTGGTCCAAGAGGGTCAGTTCATGATGACTATAAACCTGAAGGATGTGTATCTTCATGTTCCCATCCACAGGGATCTTCACTTGTTCCTGAGATTTGCCATTCTAGACAAACACTTTCAGTTTGTGGCTCTTCCGTTTGGCCTTGCCACAGCTCCCAGAATTTTCTCAAAGGTTCTGGGGTTCTCTTGGCAGTGATCAGGTCTCGGGGGAATTGCAGTGGTGCCATACCTGGAAGACATATTAGTTCAGGCACCATCTTTTCAACAAGCAAACTCTCATACAGAGATCTTGTTGTCTTTTCTACGTTCCCACAAATGGAAAGTGAATCTGGAAAAGAGTTCCCTTGTTCCAGCTACAAGGGTGGTTTTCTTAGGGACCATAATAGATTCCCTATCTATGAAAATTTTTCTGACGGAGGTCAGAAAATCCAAAATTCTCTCCTCTTGCCTCTCTCTACAGTCAACTGTTTGGCCCTCAGTGGCTCAATGCATAGAGGTAATTGGTCTGATGGTCGCTTCCATGGACATTATACTTTTTCCTCGATTCCATTTGAGAGCTCTGCAATTATTCATGCTCAGACAATGGAATGGAAACCATGCGGATCTGTCTCAGAGAATAGATGTAGACCAGTTGACAAGAGACTCTCTCTCCCGTGGTGGCTTTCTCAGGACCATCTGTCTCAGGGCACATGCTTCCGCAGACCTTCCTGGGTGATTGTGACCACGGACGCCAGCCTGCTAGGCTGGGGAGCAGTCTGGGACTCGTTAAAGGTGCAGGGATTATGGACTCGGGAGGAGTCTGCTCTCGCCATAAACATCTTGGAGTTGAGAGCGATTTACAATGCTCTGATGGCTTGGCCTCAATTTTCCTTAGCCCGGTTTATCAGGTTCCAATCAGACAACATCACTTCAGTGGCTTACATCAACCACCAGGGATGAACTCTGAGTTCCTCAGCCATGAAGAAGGTGTCTCAGATTATTCAGTGGGTGAAAGCTCACAATTGTTGTCTATCTGCCATCCACATTCCAGGAGTGGATAACTGGGAGGCGGATTTCCTGAGCAGACATTTCATCCCGAGGAGTGGGCTCTCCATCCGGAGGTGTTCTCCTGGTTAACCCTCAAGAGGGGGCTGCTGAAGTTGGATTTGATGGCATCTCAACATAACGCCAAGCTTCCAAAGTATGGTTCAAGGTCAAAAGATTCGCAGGCAGCTCTGATAGATGCTCTGGCGGTTCCTTGGAATTTTGCATACCTGTTTCTCTGTTTGAGCTCCTTCCACAGATCATTGCTCGTATCAAACAGGAGAGAGCGTCTGTAATTCTAATAGCTTTTTCATGGCCTCGCAGAATCTGGTATGCAGACCTGGTGAAGATGTTATCTCTTCCACCTTGGAGGTTACCTCTGAGGAAGGACCTTCTAACTCAGGGTCCATTCTACCATTCAAAATCTACCATAAGGTATGGCGTCAGTACCTTTATTGGTGTGAATCAAATGGCTACTCTTGGAGTAGGGTAAGGATTCCTAGAATGTTGTCCTTTCTCCAGGAAGGTCTGGAGAAAGGCTTGTTAGTCAGTTCTCTGAAAGCTCATATTTCTGCATTATCTATTCTTTTACATAAGCGTCTGGCGGATGTGCCAGATGTTCAGTCTTTTTATAAGGCCCTGGTCAGAATCAGGCCTGTGTTTTAAACCTGTTGCTCCCCCTTGGAGCCTTAACCTTGTTCTTAAAGTTTTGCAGCAGGCTCAATTTGAGCCAATGCATTCCATAGATATTAAGTTGTCTTGTAAGGTTTTGTTTCTTATTGCTATCTCTTCTGCTCGGAGAGTTTCGGAACTCTCGGCTTTGCAGTGTGATTCGCCTTACCTATCTTTCATGTGGATAAGGCTGTTCTTCATACTAAATTGTGGTTTCTCTCTAATGTGGTTTTGGGTAGAAATATTAATCAGGAAATTGTTGTTCCTTCTCTCTGTCCCAATCATTCTCATAAAGAAAAAGTCTGTTGCACAACTTGTATGTTGTGCATGCTCTAAAATTCTACCTACAGGCAACTAAGGATTTTCGCCAGTCTTCTGCCCTCTCTGTTTGTTTCTCTGGAAAGCGTAAGGGTCAGAAGGCTACCGCTACTTCTCTTTTCCTCTGGTTGAGAAGTATAATTTGCTTTGCTTATGAGACTGCTGCTGGTTAGCGGCCTCCTGAGAGAATTACAGCTCATTCCACTAGTGCTGTTTCCTCTTCTTGGGCATTTAAAAATGATGCTTCTGTGGAACAGATTTGCAAGGCTGCAACTTGGTCCTCTCTGCATACTTTTTCCAAATTTTACAAATTTGATACTTTTGCAGAGGCCGAGGCCTCTTTTGGGAGAAAGGTTCTTCAAGCAGTGGTGCCTTCTCTTTAGGTCTGCCTGTCTTTTTCTCTCTCCCTATTCATTCCGTGTCCTCTAGCTTGGGTATTGGTTCCCACTAGTAATTGGAATGACGTTGTGGACTCTCCATGTCTTAGGAAAGAAAACAAAATTTATGCTTACCTGATAAATGTATTTATTTCCGGACATGGAGAGTCCACGACCCCACCCTTAATTAGACAGTTATTTTTGACTAAACCTCAGTCAGGGGATTATGGGTAGGGGAGTGACACTTAACAGTTTTGCTGTGGTGCTCTTTGCCTCCTCCTGCTGGCCAGGAGTGATATTCCCACTAGTAATTGGAATGACGCTGTGAACTCCATGTCCGTAAAGAAAGAAATTTATCACATAAGCATAAATTTTGTTTTTCCAAGAAAATATGGCTGTACGTCTCAAGGTTTGTGTATGATACAAAAGCTGAACTCTTTGGCAGAAACGTGGCACACTGTGTTTGGAGATAAAAAAAAACATTGCACCAAAACCTAACCCCATCTGTGAAGCATGGTGGAGGAGCATAATGGTTTGGGCTGGTTTCCCATCTCAGTCCCAGAACAGCTTGCTTCTCATAGATTCAGAAGTGTATTGAGAAATTGTACAGGATAATTAGGGTAGTGGTTCATCACCTGAAGCTTAATAGAATTTTGGTTTGTGCAACAAGACAATGACTTTTAACACTTGCGTAAACAAACCTCTGATCTGAATGGATAAAGCAGAAGAAAACTTGTGTAAGTTGGCCAAGCCAATATCGAGATTTCAGCCTAATTGAGATGCTGTGGCATGACCTGAAGAAAAACCATCAGGCAAAGAATCCAAGAAATATTAATAAAATAACTTTTTTTGTAATGAGAAATAGCCTAAAATGTCTCCTTTTGAGCAAGCTAATATAGTAAATGTGTAGTAAAGGTTATTGCTGCTTAAGGAGGTTCTACCTGTTACTAAATAAAAGAGGTTCGCATATTTCTTTTAAGCCTAGATTATGATTTAGGGCTGTGCAATATGAGGGGGTATCACAATATTTTGATTACATTTTGCAAATGCAATTTTATTAAAATATTTTTTAAACATACATTTTGCATTCATAAATGCATTTAACTGTTCAAAACAGTGGTTTGTTCCCCTTGCAGTTTACACTACATAGTAAATAGGCCAGAGAAAAGAGCCCCGTCAGTCTGCCATCTGTGCACACCTCAAGACTGGAGCAACAAACCACGAGGCGGGTAAAATGGTGGTGGTAGCGTTACATGCTGCGACATTGATGTGACACTTCTTGTCTTCCATCCTGCTGTTGGAGTGATCACCGCTGGACTGGAGCGTTTGTGTGACTGAAGTGACAATTTAAGGAAGCCGTTACGGACTTTTTTTTTATTGTTGTTTTGATAAAAAAATTTGCAGCCTCGTGTGATTTCAGATATTGCATAGCCTCATATCACGATTAATTGCACAGCCCTACTGTGAATGTTTAAAATGTGTTCAGCATTGGCAAGAAGATGTCCATTTGTTTGTGTTATTAGTTTAAGCAGATTGTGTTTTGTTAACTGTCTGATTCCGAAAGATTCACAAATTATTGCTGTAATATAAATAAATCCTCACGCTTTATGTTTCTGGCATTTCTTTCTGTCCATATGTGAGTCCCAGCTAACTAATTATTTCATTGTAGCTGTGCTGTCTGGGTATTGAAGGTGCACCAAGTTTATTCTGTTAAACGCTGCCTAGGACATGGGATGTGCAGTCTCCAGGTTTATATAGCTAGTTAGATACAGAAAGATTTACCATGATACTACATTTCTGTATGTACAAATTTGCTACTTCATGGGAAATTAGTCATTTTTTTTGGATGTATCAGAAATTATTATTTGCATTTCAAAAGATTTGCATACCAAATAAATGTTTTAGAAAAATGTAAAACAGTAACATTGTTAATAAATATTCATTGTATTGCAGTCCTGGGACACACCTCATCATATCCACTTGAATGTTATCTTCCATTACTGTGTCCTATTAAGGACAGGTATAAACTCGCTCTTGTACATATTATCCAATCACTATAAAGCATGTAGGAGTGTCTGGGTTCTGTATTCCACAGAATACACTACAGCCTTTCAGGGGGAGGGGGATAGAAACACTACAAATTTCAGAGTACAATTACAGAAAAAGCAGACAATTTAAATAAAAAGTACATTCCATAACTTAAATTGTGCATAATTTAACATTTTATTTTTAATTCAATTTTGAGTTTAATATCCTTTTAAGGATGTGATTACGTACATAGTAGCACTCATAGCAGCATATTATATTAGGATTTTGTATATTGAAAAATTGCCTGTTTGACCATAAATAAATGTTTCGGGTCTATCAGATTATGATACAAAACAGAACCTGTTAAATGATATTTTTTATTTTATTTTAAACAAATTCCCCATTTTACCAGGATCATCCTGTCACCCAGTCTATATTTGTGTTACCTTCTGCACCGTGCCTTCCCTAACTGTACTTAATTAAGCTCCATAGCAATCTGCTGATGTCTAGCACAAGCGGAGGAATTGATGAATAGGCAGTAATGCATACAGAAACCATCTGAAATATAAAAATAATCTTTTCTACCTAATTTATATATTTCAGTTACCTGAGCCTCTGGAAAAGTCTTGACACACAACATTTACTTTAGAGCAGTTTTACTTTTTTCTGCTCTGTAAATTTACTTTTGTAACATTTTTAGGGCCATTACAGAGCTGCCAAGACTGCTTTCCTTAAATGATGGGTTCATTTAAAAAAAAAAATTATACTTAGAAGATTAAACCTTACTTGTTTTTGTTAACATCAAGAGAGGCAAACAACTATGACCTATACACTCCCACTAAAAATCAACAGTGGTCTCCATACTGTGGCCAAGAGTGGAGTGTTGAAAGCCCATAGGACTTACTGATACAGTACGTCTCTGTTTACAGAAAAATAAGGAAAAAATGTTTGGAAAGGTCATTGCACAAAATAACTTTGGCAAAAGACACTCATCCAATGCCACATCTGTGTTACAAACAAGGTCAGACATGTAGATTTTAATATGTATCATAGCAATTCTGGGATTAAAAAAAAAATCTTAATTTTTATGTTGAAAAAAAATTAAATTTCCTTTTCTTTCTTTTTTGAGATTTATGGGAGATTAGAGATAATGGGTTAAGACAATATCTGTTGCATACCTTTTTTTAAAAAAAAAAACCCAAACATTTAAATGCATCAAATTGTGACATGGCATATTGTTTAAAAAAAATAATATATATATATATATTTGAAATAGTTTAAATTGTAATGGCCAGCTTTGTTGTTTCCATTATTAGTGAAATATCACTGACCATGTAGTAAAGATGTGAACACTGATGACATCACTGTGATGTGACCAATTAAGTAACCTCACAGAACAGACATGACACCAAAACCAATTTAGCCTTCTGTATATATTGTTTAGCTAAACTTTTAGTTTATTATATACCGGTACATTTTTTTATAGAGAAAATAAGCTTTGTATTAATTAGCTATTCAATTTGCAGTGGTCTTTATTGGTGATAAGCCCTACAAGCATGAGAAAAATGTTTTAGGTTACAAAGATTCATATTTTTACATTTAATTTAAAAATCACTAAGTGAAAGAAAAATAAAATGAATGTAAATTTAACAGTTTCTTGGTTCGAGACATATCATTTTATGTATTTGTTCAACTGTCCTTCAAGTGAAGTGAATCCAATATGGCCTCTGATTTGAAATGGTCCTATAGCCCTGTTTTAAAACAAGTGTGTAAGGAGAATGGCCTCACCAACCGTCTTCTTAACACATCAGAGCACTTTTATAATTCTCTAGACAGACACGGTTCAAAGGTAATGAGCCTGATTGCCTGGAATTGCAAATTGTGAGCAGAATTTATTATCATTGCAGGAGCTGACGCTTGTGCAACTCTGCCCCCTGCTCTAATGTAACCAAGTGGGCGAGAACAAGGCTTGGCAATCAACCCTGCAGTGGTTAAAGTGATAGACGATGATGATTATCTATTCAGTTGGTCAGAACTATGCTCACCTTAAAAAACTTATCCCAACTTATCCAAGCTGTGGATCGGAGCTCACGAAATCACCACCAAGGCCCGCTACTGGGAAAGCGGCAATCCGAAGAGATAATTACTAACACCGCTGGTAAACGGAGGCTAAGGGATCTAGCACTCCACCGGCTTTTTCTGTATAGCAGAAGGAAGACGTCAACAGTGCACTGTTCGAAGGAAGGAATCCCTACACCCAGCGAGAAACCCTATGTAACTTACCTCTGGTCAAATAACAGAGACGCTGAAACTTAAGAACTAACATTACAGCAATCTATCATAGGCTACATTTGTCACATTTGTTTCAATATACGATATTTTTGACGGAAGGATAGCAACCCCTGTTTGCCAGAATATGAGCCTATAAGGAACTGTTAAATATTTGCTTAACCCTTGAATACCTGTGCAGTATATATGCTGATCTAACGGATACCAGACACATGGTGCATGTATTTATTTATGCATTTACATATGTTTTTTAATTGCCAGTCCTATGTTTAGAGGTATATGAATCCCCACTTTTAATATTGTTTTTTCTTGCAATTATACCCGCTCATTTGTACTACTTTATTTTTAGTTTTTTACAGCTTTTTTATGGAACAACACCGGTGTTTTACATTTGTATAATATACAGTGTTTTAACATGTGAATAGATTGCTATATGTGAATAGACCGCTATATCGATCTCATATATATAAATATCTTTATTCAATAAATATCTATTTGTATTGTTGAACTTGAGTTTAAAATTTTATTGTCCTGGAGGGACTTCACCTACTTTTCCACTTTAACATAGCTTATGTATAGTGAGATCACTATTGGACCCACAGGGAGACTAAATATTCATTCATACCACTAATAGTCAGAACTGCATTAATTTGCGCCACCTATTTTTTGATCTAATCAACCCTGCAGTATCAGTCTGGAGGGTTATAAATTTCAACTGCTACTTCATAAATATCAGTTGCAGGGTCACATGAGCAAGCCTGCAGCCCATAGGGGCATTCTCCCTTTTGATAAATCTGCCACATAGTATTTTCAGTTTAGTCATTTATGTAGCTAGGTTTTTTAACTTCATGTTCCTTTGTAAAATTTGGATTATAATCCATAGTTAGCCTAATCCAAAAGGGAAGGAAGTCCTATTTATTATGCGTAAACTGGATGCTATATGACTCACAAAACAGTGTTATATCCAAGTATTTATTCATATATTTTGCACCAAAATTATATCATTTAAAAGTACTGGTAAAAATGGTTCAATATCAAACAAGATTGGGTTTATGGTTTCCTGTGGGTTCATGTTGAAGCACTGAAAACCTGCTTAATTAGTCATCACCAGGCACCACATGTGCAAACAGGTTTCAACATGGAAGCACCCATGACTAGAGGGAGGTGGGGAATAACCTAAATACTTCACTTGTATGTATTTAGTGTTAAATGTCCCTTTAAATAGCTTTTATTTGTTCTTACACTCTGTACAATGAGGGCCAGATTACAAGTGGAGTGTTAAATTATCATGAGTGGCTGGTTATTGCTACCTCAAGCTTGCGGTAACAATTAGCGCTGAGAAAATTAACCATAGATTAGATCTCTGGTTAATTTTCTAAAAGTGCCCCAAATGCACACATAATAGAAGGAATTATAGTTTTTTTTTATAAAAAAAAAAGTAGCGCTATGCAGTTTTTAGGGTCTAAAGTTTGTGGGAGTGGGGTGTTAGAAAGAAAAAAATGCCCCTGAAAAGTGTTGTCTATGGGAACTGTGTGTTCCCAGTAAATATATATGTATATGACTATATATATACACATATTAACACATAAATAAATATGTATATAGTCGTATACATATCAATTTAAAAACTTGCTGCTCTACTTACCCCTTCGCTGTGCGAGGTTCTGCTCCTGTCTCTGACGGCATCAGAATGAGGCTCCCATTGAAGCCTATAGAAGCTCGCTTTTGTGAGCACAATGCGTCCCAGCAATGTGAATGCGAGCTCACGTTCGCATTGCTGTTAATTTGTAAAGCCAGCACACATTAGCGTGCGCTGGTATTACACAGTGAAGCGCAAGTATAGCTTTCATGAAAGTGATATTTAGTGCTCCACTTGTAATCTGGCTCTCAGTGTTTAATTCTTGACATGAATCATTCTATGTATTAAATATAGAAGGTAATAATTTGACACAGTCAAAAATATTAATAAGTAGAGATGTGCATTTTGATAAATGTATTATATATAGTGCAGCACCATACAGACTCCTTAAAACATTTTCAACCAGTGCTGTTATCACTAGCTCTTAATGGACCATTAAACTTGACATTTGAACAATGCATAAAATTGTATTTATTTTCATTATTGCAAGAGAAACATTATTGACATATACAGTCATTATTTATTTTACTGCTTTTTGCGGTAACATTTATCTGAATATTGTACTTGTTCCACTTTTTCCCTAGGAGGCTTGGGTTAATATTTTAGGCAATCTTTTGTTTACCTTCCCTCTGTACCCTAAGCTTCTCTACAGTCACTTGCTTTTAAAAGGTGGATTATCAGTTTTGCATCAACAATCATGATAGAAGCATTATTTGCAATAGCAGAGGGCATACTTGCTAGTTAATAAATATTTGTATTTAGCTGTTAGATGTAGAATAGAAAGGAATATATACAGTATGTCTCAGCTAAAATACCTGTTAAATATTCAGGTATACATTATTACTGTCACAGTAACTGAGTTGAATCGGTGCTAAACCACCTTAAGGAAAGAGAAGAGGTCAGGCTGCCTAGTCTCTTTCCTTAACTGCACATGCTATATCTGTGTATTAGTTTGTGATTGGTTAGCAAGGGTTCTGGTGGACAGGGAAATCATTGAAAAGGAAAAACATAAAACAATATATTCATTTGACAAAATAAAGCTGCACCTTTCATTGCAAAATTCTTCTCAGATATGAAGGTTCATAATCATGTAGTTTACAATTTGTGTATAGGGCTTCATGTACGAAGCAGCGAAAGCTGCTCCGGAGCCCTTGCGGGGCAGGTTCGCATATGCGAGCCTGCTTCCCCAATGTAAGAAGCAGCGGTCATTAGACTCTGAGGTGGCGAGGGAAAATCACAGAGAGCGCGCTTGCACTCGGTGATTGATAGTCCCTTCAATCGCGCGATTGGAGGGGCGGGCATTACACACTCCGATGAGTGTGTAATGATACATACGGGCAAGCGAATCAATAGATACGCTGCCCGTGTGTAGCGAAGGCGGGCGGACAGCTTTGCGACTTGAGAAGCTGTCCGCCCGCCACTTAGTACATGGAGCCCTTAATGTCCTTTTTAATAAACTTCTAGCAGCACCACAAAATTATAATCACAAAATCCTACAACTCATCACATACTGTAAATGTTCCTTTTTTTCTTACCCACAGCGTTACGCAGTTAGAACTGGTGAAGAGAAAATCCGAGCCCAGTTGGAGATATTCTTGAAAGATCAAGAACAAAGTCGTTTGGCAGTTGATGAAGAACATAGGAAAGCAGTGGAGCGCCTGAAGGAACAGTATGCTGAGATGGACAAGGATCTCTCTAAAATGGCTTATACCTGAAATTATTAACACTTTTATGCCGCCATTTGATTTGCTTCTCCTGTGTATCTGGCTTCTTAAAATACTGGATAGATCCTTAGTTCCATATAATTTTGTCAGCCCCTAATTTATGTAATATAATACACACACATAGAAATTTTGTTTTTCTTTTTTTAATATGTCATTTACTTTCCCTTGTGCCTCCTATGATCTTGTAAGAACAAATTTCAGTGCTAAACAAGTTTTCAATTATTACTAATAGGCAATATAAATATGTATAAAGTAGTCAAGCAATAAAAGTAAAATATTCCTAGCAATCAAATATGTAAAGGCAATATGAGAAATATTATATTTTCTTTTATATCACTTAAAGGGATATGAAACCTATATTTTTTTTTCTTTCATGATCTAGACAGAGCATACAATTTTGAACAACTTTCCAATTTACTTTTATTATTTAATTTGCTTCCTTTTCTTGTTATCCTTTGCTAAAAGGTTTATTTAAGAAAGCTCAGGAGCTGCAAAAGACCTACACCGAGATTACGAGTTTTGCGGTAACAGGGGTGCGTTGCTAATAAACTTTTTTTTTCATCTGCTCCCTTAAGAAAACGCTGGTATTACGTTTTTTTTTTAAACACGGTGTTAGCCGCAAAAAGGTGAGCGTAGAGCAAAATTTAGCTCCACATCTCACCTCAATACCAGCACTGCTTACGGTAGCGGTAAGCTGGCTAAACGTGCTGGTGCACGATTTCCCCATAGGAATCAATGGGGCTGATTCATCTGAAAAAAAGCCTAACACCTGCAAAAAAGCAGCATTCAGCTATGGGGAAACAAAAGTTATGTCTACACCTAACACCCTAACATGAACCCCTAGTCTAAACACCCCTAATCTTACACTTATGAACCCCTAATCTGCCCCCCCCAACGTCGCTGAAACCTACCTTCAATTATTAACCCCTAATCTGCCGCCCCCATTGTCGCCGCTACTATATTAAATGTATTAACCCCTAAACCCAAGTCTAACCCTAACACCCCCTAACTTAAATATAATTTAAATAAATTATTCCTATTTAAAACTAAATACTTACCTGTAAAATAAACCATAAGATAGCTACAATATAACTAATAGTAACATTTGTATCTATCTTAGGGTTTATATTTATTTTACAGGCAACTTTGTATTTATTTTAACTAGGTACAATAGTTATTAAATAGTTATTAACTATTTAATAACTTCCTAGTTAAAATAAATACAAATATACCTGTAAAATAAATCCTAACCTAAATTACAATTACACCTAACACTACACTATCATTAAATTAATTACCTAAACTAACTACAATTAAATACAATTAAATAAAATAAATTACAGAAAATAAAAAAATAATTACAAGAATTTTAAACTAATTACACCTAATCTAATCCCCCTAATAAAATAAAAAAGCCCCCCAAAATAATAAAATTCCCTACCCTATACTAAATTACAAATAGCCCTTAAAAGGGCTTTTTGCGGGACATTGCCCCAAAGTAATCTGCTCTTTTACCTGTAAAAAAAAAAGACAATACCCCCCCAACATTAAAAACCACCACCCACACACCCAACCCTACTCTAAAACCCACCCAATCCCCCCTTAATAAAACCTAACACTAACCCCTTGAAGATCACCCTACCTTGAGCCGTCTTCACCCAGCCGGGCACAAGTGGTCCTCCAGAGGGGCAGAAGTCTTCATCCGATCCGGGCAGAAGAGGACCTCCAGACGAGCAGAAGTCTTCATCCAGGTGGCATCTTCTGTCTTCATCCATCCGGAGCGGAGCGGGTCCATCTTGAAGCCAGCCGACGCAGAGCATCCTCTTCTACCGACGACTCCCGACGAATGAAGGTTCCTTTAAATGACGTTAATAACTATTTAATAACTATTGTACCTAGTTAAAATAAATACAAAGTTGCATGTAAAATAAATATAAACCCTAAGATAGATACAAATGTAACTATTAGTTATATTGTAGCTATCTTAGGGTTTATTTTACAGGTAAGTATTTAGTTTAAATAGGAATAATTTATTTAATTGTAGTAATTTAATTTCGTTTTATTTAAATTATATTTAAGTTAGGGGGGTGTTAGGCTTAGACTTAGGTTTAGGGGTTAATAAATGTAGGTAGGTGTCGGCGATGTTAGGGACGGCAGATTAGGGGTTAATAAAATTTAACTAGTGTTTGCGAGGCGGGAGTGCGGCGGTTTAGGGGTTAATATAATAAAGTGGTGGCGATGTCCGGTCGGCAGATTAGGGGTTAAAAACTTTATTTAAGTGTTTCCAATGTGGGGGGGGGCTCAGTTTAGGGGTTAATAGGTAGTTTATGTGTGTTAGTGTACTTTTTATCACTTTAGTTAAGAGTTTTATGTTACGGCGTTAGCCCATAAAACTCTTAACTACTGACTTTTAAATGTGGTATCAGTCTTGACAGGAGAGGGTGTACCGCTCACTTCTTCCAAGAATCGTAATACCAGCGTTAGGCAAATCCCATTAAAAAGATAGGATATGCAATTTATGTAAGGAGGATTTGTGGTAAGCTCGAGTCGCGGAAGAAAAGTGAGCGGTACTACTGTACCTGCCAGACTCGTAATACCAGCGGGCGTTAAAAAGCAGCGTTGGGACCTCTCAGCGCTGCTTTTTAAGGCTAACACAAGACTCGTAATCTAGCCGCTAGGTTCTAGCTGCTGATTGGTGGCTGTATATATATATATATATATATATATATTGTCATGGGCTCACCCATGTGTTTAATTAGAAACCAGTAGTGCATTGCTGCTCCTTCAACAAATGATACCAAGAGAATGAAGCAAATTTGATAATAGTAAACAGAAAAGTTGTTTAAAACTGTATGTTCTACCTAAATCATGAAAGAAACACTGTGTTTCATGACTCTTTAAAGGGACAGTAAACACCAGCATTTTTGTTGTTTAAAAAGGTAGATAATTCCTTTATTACCCATTCCCCCATTTGCATAACCAACACAGTTATAATAATATACTTTTTACCTCTGTGATTACCTTGTATCTATGCCTCTGCAAACTGCCCCCTTATTTCAGTTCTTTTGACAGACATGCATTTTTAGCCAATCAGTGCTTGCTCTTAGCTCAATGTTATCTATATGAAACACATGAACTAACGCCCTCTAGTGGTGAAAAACTGTCAAAATGCTTTCCGATTATAGGCAGTCTTCAAGGTCTAAGAAATTAGCACATGAACCTCCTAGATTTAGCTTTTAACTAAGAATACCAAGAGAACAAAGCAAAATTGGTAATAAAAGTAAATTGGAAAGTTGTTCAAAATTACATGCCCTATTTAAATCATGAAAGATTTTTTGTGACTTTACTGTCCCTTTAAGTTTTTCAGGTTTGTGCAACACTTTTTATGCATCCTAAAAGCCAGTGTTTTTTCACAGTATTTTTACTTTTGTATGATTGTATTACATTAATTGTGTGTTTCAAAATTCTAACAAAGGTGACCCTAAGCAAAAAAAAAAAAAAAAAAGACAAAAGAGTACTATTGCCTGGAAATGAAAAAGTGAATGTGTTATTATATAAAGACAATCCTGCAACTTTTTTCATAATTATGTAGTGCATGTACTAACAGAGAACAAAATCTGCCAAGGGGACTCATTAACAATTCAGCTAATTTACTACATCAAACCTGTTGGGAAATTAAAGGAAATGCAAGAGTAGCTGTAGTGACATTGCAATGCTGTTAATTCAAATTGTTGAAACTTTATTGTACCAATTTGTATATCAAGTTGCACAGGTGATAAAGCCTTTTACCTGAAAGAGAACGAAAAAAATCTATATTGTGAATTATACTGTATAGTTACATTTCATTATCTTATGTATCCTAGAGTTTCTTTCAATGCAGAATTAGTTTTTCTGTAAATATGGCAGTACTTTATCACTAAAGACTGTGCAAAAGATAGTATTAAAAATGCACAGGGACACTTTTTGTCTTAGTCTAACTACATCTGTGCCGGGGGTATTAAGATTAGGGAGGGTATAAAAATGACAAGTAGTTTGTTGTCATGATGCCCTCTCACTCTTATGGTTGACAAATGTTTTATTTAAAAATTGTATTAAAAATGGTGATTCATGTTCATCTGGTTGGGTGCAGGTGCCCTCTATTCTTCCCTGTCCTATTTTTTGTGAGACATATAAAAGGCAAATGTGGTATAAAATAGTTCAGGTGTGTGTGTGTGTGTGGGGGGGGGGGGGTAGTTTGGCAACAGCTTTTTCTGTGCCTAGAGCAGCATAAAATCTAATTACACAGCTAAAACAAAGTACAAATGTTGTTACACATTTCCATGTTAATGGGAGGAGAGTCCACTGCTTCATTCATTACTTGTGGGAATTAAGAACCTGGCCACCAAGAGGAGGCAAAGACACCCCGGCCAAAGGCTTAAATACCTCCCCCACTCCCCTCATCCCCCAGTCATTCTTTGCCTTTTGTCACAGGAGGTTGGCAGAGAAGTGTCGGAAGATTCAGAGTAGTCTCTTATGTCCAGAGATGCAGGGAGAGTCTTTCTGCGAACACATCCCGACTCAGTTTAACAGCTCCATTAGCAATCAGTGTTGACGAGTTTCGATGCCTGCTTTTCTTCTCTCAAGTCCATGTTAGGAGCGATGCTACTACCATGTCACACTTAAAGGGCCTGTTCCTGTTCTACGGCGTTGATTCTGGTAAGATTGTTTCATTTATATATATGTGATAAAGCAAGAAGACAGGATCATACCCTCGCAAGGGGGTTATGGAACTGGGGGAATTTTTTTATTCATAATATTTGTTTATTGTGTTTTCTGCTGCACTTGTGTGAGATAAGGCTCTGCCAGTGTGGAACAGTCAGTTCGTTAGTGAGAGATTGAGGCAGGTTTTTTCTCTCTCGAGTGCAGGGGCGGTCCTGCATGGCACTCTATGTGACCGGGTGTGGCCTCTATAGCTTCCTCTTTCTCGACCTGCGTTCGGAGGAGACGAAAGCTGTTTCTTGTAGTCCAGGTCATAGGAGGTGGTGAGTGCCCCGGCAAGGTGCGTTCCCTACAATCATCTCCAATTACACAAGCAGTTCCCCATGGCACTACTAATCCTCCCGTGGGAGGGGCCCTTTGGCCTCTAGACTTCGCCGATCAGTTACAGATGTCTGTTTCTGGGGCCATAAATGCTATGCCTCATCCTACTAAGTGCAAACGGAAGGTACGGCACTGCTATCCTTCTCAGGGGTCTTCGACTCCGCTGGATGTCTCAGACAGATTATCTGCTGAGGTGGACAACTCCAACTTATTTTAAGGATGTCGCTTCTGGGTTGGAATCGGCTACTTCTAGGCCTCCGTTCTCGGAGGAACCAGATTTTAAGTTTAAGATGGAGCATTTGCGTTTTCTGCTGAAGGAAGTGCTTGCTACATTGGAGGTTCCGGAACCAAAACTACCGGAGGAACCTTCAATCCCTAAACTGGCAAAAGGGTTTATGAGGACAGGGTAGTGCCCCAGGCCTTCCCGGTTCCAATCAAGATGGCGAACATTAAGAATGAATGGGAGAAACTTGGTTCGTTCTTTTCCCCCTCTTCTTCTTTTAAAAAGCTTTTCCCCGTTCTGGATGCGCAGCTCGAGCTGTGGGGAACCGTCCCTAAGGCGGATGGTGCTATCTCCACGCTCACTAAGAGAACGACTATCCCGCTAGAGGATAGCTCCTCTTTCAAGGAACCCATGGATAAAAAGATGGAGTCCATGTTGCGGAAGATGTTCCAACTCAGGGGTTCGTTTTCCAACCGGCAGCGGCAGTCGCTGCGGTGGCTGGTGTGGCTACTTCCTGGTGTTACGCTCTATCAGCTATGGTCGAGGTGGAGACTATGAAATTCTAGAACAAATCAAAGCCCTAAGGGTAGCGCATTCATTCATTTGTGATGCTAACATGCAAATTATTCACCTGAATGCTAAGACATCAGGTTTTTCTGTTTTAGCCCACAGGGCTCTGTGGCTAAAGTCGTGGTCTGCTGACATGACTTCTAAGTCTTGCTTGCTTTCCCTACCATTCAAGGGGAAGGTTTTGTTTGGCCCGGGCCTGGATTTTATCATATCTACAGTCACGGCTGGCAAGGGGGCCTTCTTGCCTCAGGATAAGAAGGCCAAACCTAAGGGATCTCCTTTTCGTGCGGACAAGTCTCAGTGCCAGCAGCCTACCGCAAAGTCTGAGCAATCCAAGGGATAACTCTTGGAACTAGTCCAAGCCGAACAAGAAGCCCGCTGAGGCAAAATCGGAATCAAGGGGCGGCCCCCGACCCGTCCTTAGATCAGGTAGGGGGCAGACTATCTCTTTTTGTGAAGGCCTGGGAGATAGACGTTATAGACCCTTGGGTTCTGGAGGTCATCGCCCAGGGTTACAGGATAGATTTAAAATCATATCCGCCCAGAGGCAGGTTCCTCCTGTCAAACATCTCTTCAAGACCGGAAAAGAGAGACACCTTCCTGGGGTGTGTGAGGGACCTCTCAGGGTGATCGTCCCAGTCCCTCTGGCAGAAAGAGGTCTGGGGTATTATTAAAACCTTTTCGTGGTCCCAAGGAAGGAGGGTACGTTTCGTCCAATTCTGGACCTAAAGGCCCTAAACAAGTTTTTGTCAGTTTCATTGTTCAAGATGGAGATGATCAGGTCAATTTTGCCCTGGTTCAAGAAGGGCAATTCATGACGACGATAGACCGGAAGGACACTTACCTTCATGTTCCAATCCACAAAGAGATTTCTAAGATTCACTTTCCTGGACCAGCACTTCCAGTTTGTGGCCCTTCCGTTTGGTCTGGCGACTGCCCCAAGAGTCTTTACAAAGGTTCTGGGAGCTCTTCTTGCAGTAGCGAGAGCCAGAGGGATTGCAATGGCACCGAATCTGGACGGTATCCTGGTCCAGGCTCCGTCCTACAGTCTTGCAGCGGAGGATCACTAGAGAGCTCTTCTCCTTCAGTCCCACAGGTGATAAATAAAGGAAAAAGTTCATTGGTTCCCAACAACAGGGTGGAATTCGTACAATAATAGATTCTTCAGCAATGAAGATATTCTTGACAGATCAGAGACATTGCAAGCTTGCATCCAACTGTTTAGCTCTTCAGACATCCTCCAGGACATCTGTGGCCAGGTGTATGGAGGTAATCGGGCTCATGGTATCCAGCATAGATGTCATTCCATTCGCCAGGTTCCATCTCGAACCTCTTTAGCTGTGCATGTTAAGACAATGGAATGGCGATCATTCAGATTTGTCCCAACAGATATCTCTGGACAGACCGGTGAGGGAGTCAGTATCTTGGTGGACCCGACCGGGGCAGTTGTCTCAGGGGACATCCTTTCTGAGACCATCCTGGGAGATTGTAACCACGGTTGCAAGTCTATCAGGAGCTGTTTGGGGTGCCAGAAAGGCACAAGGCAGATAGACTCAAGAAGAATCGAGTCTACTTATAAATATTTTGGAACTTTGAGCGATATAAAATGCTCTGAGGACTTGGCCCCTTCTGGGGTCATCCCGATTCATCAGATTCCAATTGGACAACATTACCTTGGTGGCTTACATAAACCACCAGGTGGGGACGAGAAGCTCTCTAGCAATGAGGGAAGTAGCGCGGAGACAGAGACTCACAATTGATTGCTCTTAGCGATCCATATTCTGGGTGTGGACAACTGGGAAGCGGATTTTCTGAGCAGACAGACGTTTCATCCAGGGGAATGGTCTCTCCATCCCGAGATGTTCGCGGAGATCTGCAGCAGATGGGGGATGCCGGAGATAGATCTCATGGCATCCAGACTCAATTGCAAGCTACCCAGATACGGGTCGCGATCCAGGGATCCCCAGGCGGAACTGATAGGTGCCTTGGCGGTACCCTGGGACTTCAACCTAATTTACGTATTTCCACCGTTGCCTCTTCTACCTCGGGTAGTGACCCGCATCAAGCAGGAGCAAGCTTTGACTATTCTGATTGCTCTGTCGTGGCCACAGAGGACGTGGTTTGTGGATCTGGTGTCGTCATCTCCGCCGTGGAGGTTACTTTGTCTCAAGGATCTGCTAGTTCAAGGTCCCTTTCAACATCAAAATTTCGATTCTCTGAGGCTGACTGCGTGGAGATTGAACAACTAGTCTTAGCCAAGAGAGGATTTTCAGAAAGAGTGATTGACACTCTCGTTCAGGCCAGGAAGCTGGTCACTAGACGCATCTACCACAAGGTGTGGAGGACCTACTTGTCCTGGTGTGAGGAACGAGGGTATCCAGGATTTTGGTCTTTCCCCAGGACGGTCTGTACTGGGGACAGGCTTTATCTGTACTGTTGCATAAGCAGCTTGCGGAGGTTCCTGACATTCAGTCCTTTGTTCAGGCTCTGGTTAGGATCAGACGGGTCTTCAGGAATCCGGCTCCTCCTTGGAGCTTAAACTTGGTTCTTAAGGTTTTGCAGAGGGCTCCATTTGAGCATATGCATGCCCTTGACATTAATATTCTCTCATGGAAGGTCCTATTATTATTGGATATTGCATCGGCATGCAGAGTTTCTGAGTTGGCGGCCTTGCAATGTGAGCCTCCCTACTTCGTATTTCATGCTGATTAGGCTGTTCTTTCCACTGGATTTGGATTCCTTCCCAAGTTAGTGTCGAGTCGTAACATCAATCAGGAGATAGTAGTTCCTTTCTTGTGTCCTAACCCTTCTTCCTCAAAGGAGAGGTTACTTCATAATCTGGATGTGGTTCGGGCCTTGAAGTTTTATCTTCAGGCCACGAAGGAGTTCAGACAGACTTCGTCCTTATTTGTTGTGTATTCTGGAAGGCGCAGGGAGAAAGGGCCTCTGCCACTTCTCTACCTTTTTAGTTGAGGAGTATGATCCATCTTGCATATGAGACAGCGGGACACAAGCCTCCTCAGAGGATTACGGCTCGACTAGAGGTGTGGCCTCTTCTTGGGCCTTTAAGAATGAAGCTTCTATGAAGCAGATTTGTAAGGCGGCCATTTGGTCTTCCTTACATACTTTTGCAAAATTGTATAAATTTTACGTTTTTGCTTCGGCGGAAGCAGCTTTTGGGAGAAAGGTTCTGCAGGCTGTGGTGCCCTCAGTATAGGGTCCGCCTCCTTTTACCCTCCCGTTTTTTTCATTCAGTGTCCTCTAGCGCTTGGGTATTTGTTCCCACAAGTAATGAATGAAGCAGTGGGCTCTCCTCCCATTAAGATGGAAAACATAAATTATGCTTACCTGATAATTTCATTTCCATCTGTGGGAGGAGAGTCTACTGCACCCGCCCATTCTCCGGTGGACCTAAATTTATTGTTAATCTTCTGGCACCATTTATACCCTGATATTTCTCCTACTGTTCCTTGTTTCCTTGGCAGAATGACTGGGGGATGTGGGGACTGGGGGAGGTATTTAAGCCTTTGGCTGGGGTGTCTTTGCCTCCTCCTGGTGGCCAATTTCTTAATTCCCACAAGTAATGAATGAAGCAGTGGACTCTCCTCCCACAGATGGAAATGAAATTATCAGGTAGGCATAATTTATTTTTTTCAATATATTTCTTGCATGCCAAAGATAAGCAGAAAGCTATCAATTTTACCCCACATATCAAGGGAAAAATACTTTCATACCTATGCTACTGTATATGTGCAGGGAAACAATATTCTAAGCAATTTAAAAAACATTAAAATGTGACATTGTTATACTGTGCACTTATCTCTTTAAAGGTTGGAACATATTTTAAATTATACAGTTATGTGTTCTTATGTATGTGTCTTTTTTTATAAACGCTTCTAAATCTCATATTGGTGATTATATACTGGATCATTTAATAAGCATCAGCATGTTAACTTTTTGAGGTTGATGCAATAGCAATCAAATATTTGTATTGTTTTTTGGAAATATTTTATTCATTGGTGGAAAACGGGCCTATAATTAACATATGCTTGCCCTGTTTGGTTGATCACAATCAAAATTCTCGACGATTAACCCTTTCCAGCCGGGACTGAAATGTATTAACAGCAGAGCAGTTTTGGATTGTGGCCACAAACAGACAATACTGGCCGACATTCGGTTATTACCAACAAGTGCAAGATTGTGATCAAACACTTAGGGCTAGATTACAAGTGGCACGATATTGTTAGCACGGGCCGCTATAAACAATATCATGGCCATGTTAACTTGCACGCTTATTACAAGTTGAAAGTAATCTCATTTGCTTGAACACAAACTAAATTAGCATGCGTTGGGTTTTGCACAACTGGAGACCTACCGTAAAGGGTAAGGGTTAAAAAAAATGTGCACCAAACGCAACATAAATACATTAAAAACATAATTTATGCTTACCTGATAAATTTATTTCTCTTGTAGTGTATCCAGTCCACGGATCATCCATTACTTATGGGATATTCTCCTTCCCAACAGGAAGTTGCAAGAGTTCACCCACAGCTGCTATATAGCTCCTCCCCTAACTGCCATATCCAGTCATTCGACCGAAAACATGCAGAGAAAGGAAAAACCATAGGGTGCAGTGGTGACTGTAGTTTAAATGAAAAAATTACCTGCCTTAAAATGACAGGGCGGGCCGTGGACTGGATACACTACAAGAGAAATAAATTTATCAGGTAAGCATAAATTATGTTTTCTCTTGTTAAGTGTATCCAGTCCACGGATCATCCATTACTTATGGGATACCAATACCAAAGCTAAAGTACACGGATGAAGGGAGGGACAAGGCAGGAACTTAAACGGAAGAGACCACTGCCTGAAAAAAAATCCTTTCTCCCAAAAATAGCCTCCAAAGAAGCAAAATATGAAGTGCAGACCAAGACGCCGTCTTGTAAATCTGTTCAACAGAAGCCTCATTTAAAAAAAGGCCCAAGTGAAAGCCACAGCTCTAGTAGAATGAGCTGTAATCCCTTCAGGAGGCTGCTGTCCAGCAGTCTCATAAGTTAAACGAATTATGCTTTTAACCAAAAAGAAAGAAAGAGGTTGCTGAAGTCTTTTGACCTCTTCTTTGTCCAGAGTAGACAACAAACCAAGTAAATGTTTGATGAAAATCTGAAGTAGCACAACGCGGTGACGGTGCACTTCCGTTTGGGGTGGAGCCTGTGAGAGAGAGAGCGTGCACAGTTTGGTCTTACCCTGTGTACCAGGCTTTGGAGTTTCAGCGTGCCCCAAATTTCTGCAGCCCTTTGGCCCACATTTGCAGGTGTGAGCTTGTTGTTGGGCGCTGGAGCATGTGATTTGACCGGAGCTCCCGGAAGAAGTTTTGCACCAAGCCGACTGGCGTATTGGCACACGCCGCACCGACAACCAGCTGACTGGTCTGACTAGCCTGGACTAGCGACAGGTTCCCGGACGGAACCGAAATGAATCAGAGGAGTTTTTTCTAGCGGATTACCGCTGACGTGCTTATGTGCTGCCTACATACCTGTGTATATATGCCATATCAGCCTTGACAATCTGCCGGACCTAGGTTCCTTGGTTGAACCAAAACGAAAACGACACACCAACAATTTGCTGACAATCTGCCGACCCACGCCTAACTGATAAGCTGCTAGCCGAAGCAAGGCGGTTTGAGATAGGTTCCCTGGTGAACCAAATTGGAAAGAAAACCAACAGTCTCTTCTAAGATTCCGGTGGCAGCGTCTCTAAGGTGTTTACGGAGATGGTAATGGTGAGTCTAAGACCTGTGATTTGATACAGTTATGTGAAAGAGACGGTATGTGAAAGAGACGGTTTTGTGTAAATACACGAATACTGGCTGATGCAAACTTAGCTTGATAATAGATGGATCAGAAACATAATTAATCAGCCTGTTAATCTACCTGCTAGCTAATAAAAGCAAGCGTATTATCACGCTATTCCCTATGCGTTGCCAGTTACAGGTAACTACAATCTGAACACAACCTAATTATATGCAACTTTGGGAAAGATCGGAATAAACTGGTAATACAAAAAAAAATCAAACAGGCAGTGCCTACTCAGTGTCTACCTGTGGTCTATGTTACGCTGTAGTAAAAGATATGTATCCTGTTAATGGCTGGAGACACTATCTATCTTTCTCAGTGTATGTTTAAAGCCTACTACTACTAAGAACTTTTATCTGGTTATTAAGAACATTGTCTATCAAGAATATTGACATCAAAACACAGCGCCTTGCTGAAAGAAAAGAGAAAGGATGTAATATATGTGTATACATCTTATTTA
This sequence comes from Bombina bombina, assembly GCF_027579735.1. Classification (NCBI taxonomy): domain Eukaryota; kingdom Metazoa; phylum Chordata; class Amphibia; order Anura; family Bombinatoridae; genus Bombina; species Bombina bombina. Next base: position 704,376,833 of record NC_069503.1, on the reverse strand, counting down.
TAGCACTGATCAATATACAGTGGCTTAAATAAACTGTCATCAATTCTGGGGACACTGAAAAATTTGGAAAACTTAATACTACGCAAAGTCTAAGAATCTTTGTTATTCAATTATTTTTAAGCAGCTATTAGAGATGTAGTTTTTTTTTTGTTTTTTTCTCTCTGTTTTTTTATTTTTTTGGTAAATTGGTTCTCTGTACAAGAGGCGTTAATCTGCTACTATAACAATTAGATACCTTATTGTGTTTCTGCAACTGAATTTTATCAGATTATGCTCGTCATCATTAGGCGCTGTTAGCCTAATATTCTGTTTTTTCTTCCCTTTATACAAAAATTGCAAAACCTATATAGTTTGTTATAAATATACACATTACAATTGATTGGTTAGATAGATTTTAAATAATGGAGAGATATAGCTAGATCTCCACTCTACATACTAGAGGGAAAGAAAAGGAAAAAGGAGAAAGAGTGTTAATTGGTGTTTTGGATTTCTTCTTTTTTTTTTTTTTTTTTTTTTATTCCCTCACCCTCACACTCACTAGGAGCATAATCACTTCACACTTCACACTTAAAGCTCCAACTCATATATCCCCCCTTTTCAATTTTTTTTTTTTTTTTTCTCCTCCCACTTTATACTCAGAGATAGAAGATAGTGTCCGATATACATATATATATATATATATATATATATATATATATATATATATATATATATACATACATATTTACAGATATTCACTTAGTTCGTTACTTATTCACATATTCATTCTTATATGGAAAGATTCCTCACTCACTCTAACACAAGATCACCGATCATGTCGCCTAAAGCAAGGGATAAAAAATCCAAAACACTAGATAATAGTACTGGAGAAATTATAGAAACCCAACCTATTCCCCCGGAATATCCAGCATTAATGACACAACTCTCAGAATTTTTTTCTCCACAATTAGACTCCATCAAAAAAGAACTTGGTGGTATTACAAATGAAATTGCAGCAATAGCTTCTGACTTAAAACAGTTTGCATCCAGGTTAACAGAAGCAGAGGAAAGGATTTCAAATATAGAAACCAGTTAAATGGTCAAGAGGAAAAAATTAGTAAACATGATAACAAATTACTTACTCTTACAGCTAAAATTGAAGACATCGAAGATCGCGCTAGGTGTAATAATATTCGCCTAATAGGTCTCCCAGAGACAACGGCCTATGAAGATTTAATACATTTTACTTCCTTCCTACTCCCCCAGACATTAGGTTTTCCGGAAGATAAATTACCTATCCCTATAGAAAGAGCACATAGAGTAGGAGTTAATAGGTCTAATCAGGACGGCTCTAGTCGTGACAGGATGCTTATATTTAAAGTCTTAAATTTTCAAGACAAACTGGAGTATTTTAAATATTATTGTAAAAATTCACCAATAATGATAGATAATCGCAAAATCCTCCTATTCCAAGATTTTTCTAATGAAACACAGATAAAGAGAAAAGAAATGTCTCCCTTTTTCCCACAACTGATAGACAAAGGCTATAAAGTGAGGATGGTATACCCAGCAAAAATAATTGTAGAAAATAATCGCAAAAAGAATACACTTAACAATAGCAAAGAAGCTAGAGAATTTCTCACTAAAGATAACTAGCAAGATTAAACCATGGCCTTTTTTTTTAATCTTAGTTCAGACTATGTCCTGGTCTTATTCGAACACTCGGTGTTAATGGTTAGACAGAGGTTCTACCCAGTTTGTTTTATTTTTAGTTTGGTGAGTCTTGTTTGTAATTTTTTTTTTTTTCTCCTCCTCTCTCTCGTCCTTATCTCCTTCCCCCCTCCCTAAGATATTATGATATCGTCACTTAAAGCTCTATCGTGGAATGTTGGCGGAATAACATCTCCTATTAAACGTAAACAAATTATATCGCAATTAGGTAAACATACCCCGGATATCGTATTTTTGCAGGAAACCCACCTTAAAGAGGCGGAAATACCTAAACTAAGATCACGATGGGTAGGAAAGGTTATTGCCACTTCCTGTGTAACCCGGAAATGTGGTGTCGCTATCTTATTTAATAAAAATTTGGATTTTGAAACTATTAGTATAGAATATGATTTAGACAACAGATATATTATAATGCAGATTTCTATTAATGGTATGGAACATACATTATGTAATGTATATGGCCCCAATCAGTTTTCTATCAGATTTTGGAATACTATACAGAGTAAGCTGTATCCACATTCTGGTTCGCGCTTAATATTGGGTGGAGACTTCAACATGACACTCTCTCCGAATATAGATAGAATGTCTAGAAGCAAACGACAAGATATGAAAGCTAGTAGATATTTCAAAAAATTTTGTTCCACTTTAAAACTTAACGATATTTGGAGGACTAAATTTCCTGATACTGCTTTGTTTTCTTGTGAATCTAAATCACACTGTACATTTTCTAGGATCGATTATTTATTAATATCTGAACAATTTTTTCAATGTGATTTATGTCCTCGGATTCATGATATCATTATCTCAGACCATGCCATAATCTCTCTGGCTATTCACTATTGTCCAAAAAATAATCCTTCAAATTTTAGCTTCTTTTTCCCTCGTTATTTGTGTAAGAATAGTAAATTTATTAATTGGTTAAAATTACAGTGGCAAGAGTTTTATTGCAATAACTTTGGGTATCTAAATAAAATTGAAATATTTTGGGAAACATTTAAAGCGGTCATAAGGGGACAAATTAAATTGTATGTATCTCACTATAAGAAGAAATGTTTGTTGAAAGAAAGACAATTATCTAATCAGGTTAGAAATGCGTTTAATCGTTACAAGCTTTTATCTTCTCAGAATAACTGGTCATATTATAATCAATGTAAAATGAAAAGAGATGTTTTCCTGAAGCAGCAGTGCCTTGAGGAAGAGACCAAACTGGTAAATCGTTTTAGAGGCCACTATGGTAGCTCTGCCAAATATTTAGCTCGAATCACTAAAAATAGTAAGAGTAGAAACTTTATTCCGGCTATTAAGACTGAACAAGGGAACAAGGGAGATTTACAGATAATGAGAATATTAGAAAGGGATTCTTTGATTATTTCCAGAAATTATATAGTACACAGCCGATAGATAAAGTGAATCAAGAATTCTTTTGGTCTAGAATTAATAATCCGCAACTTTCCTCATTAGAGCTAGAAACTTTGAATACGTCAATTTCTAAGGAAGAGATCTTGTCAACGATCCAAAATGCCAAACTAAATAAAGCTGCTGGCCCGGACGGGATCCCGATAGAACTATATAAGATTCTTTCAGATGAAACTAGTAATATATTAATGTCCCTCTTTAATAAATATTTTACATATTTTACATCCCTCTTTAATAAATATTTTACATCTCCTTCTCCGATATCGAATCTTTTCGCGGCAGCAAATGTAACTTTAATTCCTAAGAAGGGTAAAGATGCTGAACAGATATCCTCGTATAGACCCATATCCGTCTTAAACTCAGATTATAAAATTCTTCTTTCTATTATTTCTAATAGAATGAAAGTAGTTATGCCTAATATAATTCATGCGGACCAAACTGGTTTTATAAATGGACGTTCTGTAACCTCTAATCTACGGAAAGTCGAAACATTGCTTGATTTCTGCTGGAATCAAAACCTGCCCCAAAAAAAGATGAAGGCAGAACAGGATCGGGCGATATTATCCATAGATGCCGAGAAGGCGTTTGATTCTATAGCATGGGATCATTTACTACATTCATTAGAACACTTTGGGATCACAGGTCATTGTTTAGATTTTATTGCCAAGTTGTATAAGAACCCATATTCTGCACTTTTGATAAATGGCGATCTTTCTGAAAAAAAATTCTTAGGGCGTGGTACACGTCAAGGGTGCCCTTTATCGCCCCCTATTGTTTAATATCGCCATTGAATCACTAGCAATCAGACTTCGCACAGAATCACATGGGATCAGAATAGGTATGCAGGCAGTTAAAATCTCACTTTATGCTGATGACTTGTTAATTTTCGTAGAGAATTCTAGAGAGTCCATTCCAAAAATTATTTCAATATTATCTAATTTTAGTTCTTTTTCAGGATATAGGATTACTACCCAAAAAAGTGAATTGTTATGGCTACAAAAACATAAGGGAAGCTATAATGATCACCCATTTAAAGAAGCTGATCATATCGAGTATTTAGGTATTATTCTACACAAAAATCCAAAGCAGTGGTTTAACCTAAATTTTACACCGGTATTTGAAAAAGTGATTTTAGATCTGAGGAACTGGGCCTCATTTCCTCTGTCATTATTGGCCTGAGTTAACTTAGTCAAGACAATTATTTTTCCTCGAATCCTTTATTTATTGCAGAATCTTCCATTATTCATACCTATACAGGAAACCCGTAAGCTTTATGCAGCATGCTTTTTATTTTTATGGAAAGGTCGTAAGGCACGTATATCAATAGCAAAATTATGTCAAAGTAGGAGGAATGGTGGACTGGCCTTACCTGATATTAGGCTATATAACCTATCCGCTTTAGCTAAAATAGCTATGGGTTGGTTGAGTGGTTCAAATAAGCTCTCTTCTATTGAGTTAGAAAGTATATTTATTTCTCCTTTCTCGTTAAAAGCTGCTTTGCATTGTCCAGTTAAAAAACTTCCGTCAAACATCTCTAATCTTTTATCATTTAAGAATATTATTATTGCATGGCAAAAAATCTGTGGTATATTAGAAATAGACCACAGAGTCTCCGCTTTCTTGCCAATTCAAGGTAACCCTGAGTTTATTCCAGGAATCCAAGACCCAGTATATTCGGATTGGGCTAAAAAAGGCCTTAAATATATCTATCAATTTATGTCTACTTCGGGACATATTCTTTCTTTTACTGACATACTGAACACATTTGAAATCCCCAGACATAGTCTATTTGCCTATTTACAAACACGACATTATATTAACTCACAAGACTGGTCTGGTCATATTGATTTTCGATGGTCTGAGACATATGATTGTATCAGGAAAGCGACTTTGGGCAAATTTACAATCTCTCTTTTATATAATGTTATGTTAGCTAAACAGGGACAAACTTTTTCTCAAAACTTAGTTTCCTTCTGGTCTCGGTATTTTCTTGGTTTCAAATAACTAATATTTTCCAGACTTTTTCTGCATTAGGGAAATTAAATATCTCAATTATTTGGGAAGAATCGCATACGAAATTACTACATAATACATACTTAACCCCACTTAAATTGTCAAAATTTTCCCCTTTAATACAACAGTGCTGCCCAAAATGCAACTTATTAAATGCAGATATTCTACATATGGTTTTTTTCTGCCCAAAAATTAACCAACTTTGGAGCAAAGTCAGTCATTGGTATAATAGATTGTTTCATGATAGTTTCAAAATCCAACCTTATTCTGTAGTTTTTTTGATACACTCAAACTTAGTTGAGGTAGAACCTAAAAATATCAAGATATTAAATACACTAATTATGACAGTTAGGATTTGATATTTAAAAAATGGAAAGATAAATCTGCACCTAGATTTTCTCATTTTCGTAATATGTTTCTTCAACAATTAGTGTTTGAGTCACATAATACAATATTTGAATTCCAAGATAGAGCCGAGGAATTTATTTCAAATTGGAAACCTATAATCAATTTATACCCACTTACTATACAGAAGCAAATACTGGCTCCCCTAGGGTTGACAGTAGCTTATAGGAATTTTTTTTTGGATTTTAAATACAAAGACATCTACCTCAGAGTTTAACTATGGCCATTTTGAAATATGGAGATGGAGAGGTTTCCCCCTTTTTTTTTTCTTCTTCTTGCTTTTTTCATTCTGTTATGTTGTTATTGTCTTTGGTTTTTTTTTATTGTTAAGTGTTTGCTATCTTTAAAAACTATTCAAAAATGTGCATCAGGCGGTAGGCCTAATTGTTAAGTTAATTACATATACAGATGAAGTATGTGATATGGTTTATTTGGCATTTGAACTATGTTTGGTATATTATATTCTATTAACAATAAGGAAATGGTTAGCTCAACGGTAAAATGGTCCTTATGACAATGATTTATGTTATTTATAATGATAACTATAAACGATTATCTGTATCCTGTTGAATTGCAAAGGCCCTTCTGTAGGTAGTATTTGGGCAAAAAAGCAGGAGAAGAAATATTATATTATATTGTATTGCATTGTTTTTCCACCCTGCGAGGTGGTTATGCTGTAATAATGCCCAAATTATGTATATTGCACATTATTGGTTAATAAATAAAAGATTTAAAAAAAAAAAAAAAAAAATCTGAAGTAGCTTGTAAGAAAAACTTTAAACACGAACCACGTCCAAATTGTGTAAACGACGTTCCATCTTTGAAGAAGGATTAGAATACAAGAATGGAACAACACTCTCTTGAGTGATAATCTTGTTGGATACCACCTTAGATAAAAAACCCAGTCTTGATACACAGGACTACCTTATCCGTACGGAGGACCAGATAAGGAGAATCACATTGTGAAGCAGATAACTCGGAGACTCTACAAGCCGAGGAAATATCTACTAAAAAGGAACATTCCAGGATAAAAAGTTTGATATCTATAGAATGAAAAGGTTCACACGGAACTCCTTGAAAAACCTCAATAATCAGGTTTAAGCTCCATGGCGGAGCCATAGGTTTAGACACAGGCTTGGTTCTAACCAAAGCCTGACAAAATGCCTGAACATCTGGAGAATCTGCCAGACGCTTGTGCAAAAGAATAGACAGAGTAGGAATCTGTCATTTTAAGGAACTAGCTGACAACCCCTTTTCTCAAAATCATCTTGGAGAAAAGATAGTATCCTGGGAATCCGGACTTTACTCCATGAGTAACCCTTGGATTCATATCAATAAGATATTTATGCTATATCTATGTTAAATTTTGCTAGTGACAGGCTTTCATGCCTGTACTAAGGTATCAATGACTGACTTGGAGAAGCCATATTTCGATAACATCAAGCATTCAGTCTCCAGGCAGTCCATCTCAGAGAAGTTTAATATAGATTGTTGAAAGGACCCAGAGATGGAGGGTCCTGTCTCAGAAGCAGAGATCATGATGGAAAGAATGACATGTCCACCAGATCTGCATACCAGGTCCTGCGTGGCCACACAGGTGCTGTTAAAAACACCAAAGCAGTCTCCTGATTGATCTTGTGTAAAGACCTCCGGAGGGAATTCTCCACTTCCCCGGAAGAAAAGTCTGACGACTTAGAAAATCCACCTCCCAGTTCTCAACACCTGGGATATGGAGAGTTGATAGACAAGAGAGAGTCTCTGTCCAGTGAATTATTTAAAGATTTCTAACATCGCTAGGAAACTTCTGTTCCCCCTTGATGGTTGATGTAAGCCACAGTCGTGATATTGTCCGACTGAATCTGATGTACCTCAGAGTTGCTAACTGAGGCCAAGCCTGAAGATTATGGAATATCGCTCCCAATTCTAGAATATTTATTAGAAGGAAGGTTTCCTCCTGAGTCTACTATCCTTGAATCTTCAGGGAGTCCCAGACTGTATCCCAACCTAAAAGGTTGGCATCTGTTGTAACAACTGTCCCATCTGACCTGCGGAAGGTCATACCCTTGGACAGAGGGACCCGAGATAGCCACCAGAGAAGAGAATCTCTGGCCTCTTGGTCCAGATTTAAGAAGGGGACGAATCTGTATAATCCCCGTTCCATTGACTGAGCATGCATAGTTGCAGCGGTCTGAAATGTAGGCGTGCAAACGGTACTATGTCCCTTGCCGCTACCATTAGGCCGATTACATTCATGTACCGAGCCACCGAAGGGCGCGGATGGAATGAAGAATACGGCAGTAATTTAGAAGCTTTGACAACCTGGACTCGGTCAGGTAAATTTTCATTTCTGCAGAATCTATCAGAGTCCCTAGGAAGGAAACCCTTGAGATTGGGGATAGAGAGCTCCTTCCTTGTTCACGTTCCACCCCTGCGATCTAAGAAATGCCAGTACTACATCCGTATGAGACTTGGCAATTTGAAGGTAAATGCCTAAATAAGGGGCCACTTCTAAAGATTCTTGGGGCTGTAGTTAACCCAAAGGAAAGAGCAACAAACTGGTAATGCCTGTCTAGCAAGGCAAACCTGAAAAAAACGATGGTGATCCTTATGCATCGTTATGTGAGGATAAGTATCCTTCAAATCCATTGTAGTCCTCTAGTGACTCTCCTGGATCCTAGTTAAGATGGTACGAATAGTTACCATCTTAAATGATGGAATTCTAAGGAATTTATTTAAGATCTTTAAATCCAAAATAGGTCTGAAGGTTCCCTCTCCTTGGGAACCACGAACAGATTTGAGAAAAACTCTGACCCTGTTCCTGTCTTGGAACTGGATGGGTCTCGTACACAATATAAGAATGCCTCTTTCTTTATCTGGTGTGCAGATAATTGTGAGAGGTAAAATCTCCCCTATTTCGAAGGGGAAGCTTTGAAATCCAGAAGATATCTCTGGGATATAATTTCTCCAACATTGGTGTGTCCGGTCCACGGCGTCATCCTTACTTGTGGGATATCTCTTCCCCAACAGGAAATGGCAAAGAGTCCCAGCAAAGCTGGCCATATAGTCCCTCCTAGGCTCCGCCCACCCCAGTCATTCTCTTTGCCGTTGCACAGGCAACATCTCCACGGAGATGGTTAAGAGATTCACTCCGTTGGTGGCTGACCCTGGATCATCTGTCCCAGGGAATGAGCTTCCGCGGTCTGGGAATCCCTGAAAGCTCAGGGTCTATGGTCTCGGGAAGAGTCTCTTCTCCCGATAAACATTCTGGAACTGAGAGCGATATTCAATGCTCTCAGGGCTTGGCCTCAACTAGCAAAGGCCAGATTCATAAGGTTCCAATCAGACAACATGACGACCGTTGCGTATATCAATCATCAGGGGGGAACAAGGAGTTCCCTGGCGATGAAAGAAGTGACCAAAATAATTCAATGGGCGGAGGATCACTCCTGCCACCTGTCTGCGATCCACATCCCAGGTGTGGAAAACTGGGAGGCGGATTTTCTGAGTCGTCAGACATTCCATCCGGGGGAGTGGGAACTCCATCCGGAGATCTTTGCCCAAATAACTCAATTATGGGGCATTCCAGACATGGATCTGATGGCGTCTCGTCAGAACTTCAAGGTTCCTTGCTACGGGTCCAGATCCAGGGATCCCAAGGCGACTGCACTAGTAGCACCTTGGACCTTCAACCTGGCTTATGTATTTCCACCGTTTCCTCTCATTCCCAGGCTGGTAGCCAGGATCAATCAGGAGAGGGCCTCGGTGATCTTGATAGCTCCTGCGTGGCCACGCAGGACTTGGTATGCAGACCTGGTGAATATGTCATCGGTTCCACCATGGAAGCTACCTTTGAGACAGGACCTTCTTGTTCAGGGTCCATTCGAACATCCAAATCTGGTCTCCCTCCAGCTGACGGCTTGGAGATTGAACGCTTGATTCTATCGAAGCGTGGGTTTTCAGATTCTGTGATAGATACTCTGGTTCAGGCCAGAAAACCGGTAACTAGAAAGATTTACCATAAAATATGGTAAAGATATATCTGTTGGTGTGAATCCAAAGGATTCCCATGGAATAAGATAAAAATTCCTAAGATTCTCTCCTTTCTACAAGAAGGTTTGGAGAAAGGATTATCTGCAAGTTCTCTAAAGGGACAGATCTCTGCTTTATCTGTATTACTACACAAAAGACTGGCAGCTGTGCCAGATGTTCAAGCATTTGTTCAGGCTCTGGTTAGGATCAAGCCTGTTTACAGACCTTTGACTCCTCCCTGGAGTCTAAATCTAGTTCTTTCAGTTCTTCAAGGGGTTCCGTTTGAACCTTTACATTCCATAGATATTAAGTTACTATCTTGGAAAGTTTTGTTTTTGGTTGCAATTTCTTCTGCTAGAAGAGTTTCAGAGTTATCTGCTCTGCAGTGTTCTCCGCCCTATCTGGTGTTCCATGCAGATAAGGTGGTTTTGCGTACTAAGCCTGGTTTTCTTCCTAAGGTTGTTTCTAACAAAAATATTAACCAGGAGATAGTTGTACCTTCTTTATGTCCGAATCCAGTTTCAAAGAAGGAACGTTTGTTACACAATTTGGACGTAGTCCGTACTCTAAAATTCTATTTAGAGGCTACAAAAGATTTCAGACAAACATCTTCCTTGTTTGTTGTTTATTCTGGTAAAAGGAGAGGTCAAAAAGCGACTTCTACCTCTCTTTCCTTTTGGCTTAAAAGCATCATCCGATTGGCTTATGAGATTGCCGGACGGCAGCCTCCTGAAAGAATCACAGCTCACTCCACTAGGGCTGTGGCTTCCACATGGGCCTTCAAGAACGAGGCTTCTGTTGACCAGATATGTAAGGCAGCGACTTGGTCTTCACTGCACACTTTTGCCAAATTTTACAAATTTGATACTTTTGCTTCTTCGGAGACTATTTTTGGGAGAAAGGTTTTGCAAGCTGTGGTGTCTTCCGTTTAGGTAACCTGATTTGCTCCCTCCCTTCATCCGTGTCCTAAAGCTTTGGTATTGGTTCCCACAAGTAAGGATGACGCCGTGGACCGGACACACCAATGTTGGAGAAAACAGAATTTATGCTTACCTGATAAATTACTTTCTCCAACGGTGTGTCTGGTCCACGGCCCGCCCTGGTTTTTTAATCAGGTCTGATGAATTATTTTCTCTAACTACAGTCACCACAGTACCATATGGTTTCTCCTATATATATTTCCTCCTGTCCGTCGGTCGAATGACTGGGGTGGGCGGAGCCTAGGAGGGACTATATGGCCAGCTTTGCTGGGACTCTTTGCCATTTCCTGTTGGGAAGAGATATCCCACAAGTAAGGATGACGCCGTGGACCGGACACACCGTTGGAGAAAGTAATTTATCAGGTAAGCATAAATTCTGTTTTCCAATGCCCAGGATCCTGGGCATCTCTTGCCCACGCCTGGGTGAAAAAAGAAAATCTGCCCCCTACAGGATCCGTTACCGGATAGGGGACCTTTCCTTCATGCTGTCTAAGATGCAGCAGCAGCAGCAGGCTCCTTGGCCTGCTTATCCTTGTTCCAGGTCCGGTTGTCTCCAGACCGTCATGGACTGAGCAAAAGTACCCTCTTGATTTGCCTAAGAGGAAGTTGATGCCACACCTGCCTTGAAGTTTCGAAAGGCACGAAAATTAGACTGTTTTGGCCTTTGATTTGGACCTGTCCTGAGGAAGGGCAAGCCCTTTTCCTCCAGTGATATTAGTAATGATCTCCTTCAAACCAGGCCCTAATAGGGTCTGTCCCCTGAAGGAAAGTTAAGTAGCTTATTTATTAAAGTCACGACAGCTGACCATGAGATAAGCCATAGCGCTCTGCGCGCCAGTATAGTAAAAACTGAATTCTTAGCCGTTAGTTTAGTCAAATGAACAAAGGCATCAGAAACAAAGGAATTGGCTAGCTTAAGTGCTCTTAGCTTGACAAGTATATTCATCCAATGGAGTCGCTACCTGTAAAGCCTCATCCAGAGACTCCAACCAGAACGCCTCAGCAGTAGTGACAGGAGCAATGCATGCAAGGGCTGCAGGATAAAACCTTGTTGAATAAACATTTTCCTAAGGTAACCCTCTAATTTTTTATCCATTGGATCTAAAAAAGCACAACTGTCCTCGACAGGGATAGTGGTACGCTTAGCTAGAGTAGAAACTCTTCTCTCCACCTTAGGGACCGTCTGCCATAAGTCCCGTGTGGTGGCATCTGTTAGAAACATTTTTCTAAAAATAGGAGGGGAAGAGAACGGCACACCTGGTCTATCCCATTCCTTATTAATAATTTCTGTAAACCTCTTTAGGTATTGGAAAAAACATCAGTACACACCGGCACTGCATAGTATCTATTCAGTCTACACAATTTCTAGCACTGTGATTGTAACCCAGTCATTCAGAGCTGCTAAAACCTCCCTGAGTGGAGGATCTTAAGCATAAATTTTAAATGTAGAAATATATCGGAATCCGGTTAAATCATCTCCCCTGAGTCAAAAATATCACCCACAGACTAAAGCTCCCCTCAGCTTCTGCATATTGTGAGGCAGTAACAGACATGGTTCTTGACGCATCTGTATGCTCTGTATCTATCCCCAGAGCTATCTCGCTTTCCTTTAATTTCAGGTAGTCTGACTAATACCGCTTCCAGAGTATTATTCATAACTTTCGCCATGTCTTGTAAAATAAACGCTATAAGCGCCCTTGATGTACTAGGCGCCATTTGCCATTTGAGTGTGAGTCCCTGGAGCGGGAGTCGAAGAGTCTGACACGTGGGGAGAGTCAGTCGGCATAACTTACCCCTTGACAGAATCCTCTGGTAAAATAAACGCTATGGGCGCCCTTGATGTACTTGGCGCCATTTGAGCGTGAGTCCCTAAAGCGGGAGTCAAAGGGTCTGACACGTGGGGAGAGTTAGTCGGCATAACTTCCCCCTCGACAGAATCCTCTGGTGATAATGTTTTTAAAGACAAAAAATGATCTTTATTGTTTAACATGAAATTAGTACATCTGGTACACATTCTAAGATGGGGTTCCACCATGGCTTTTAAACATAATGAACACAGAGCTTCCTCTATGTCAGACATGTTAGAACAGACTAATAATAAGACTAGTAAGCTTGGAAAACACTTTAAATCAAGTTAACAAGCAAATATAAAAAACGTTACTGTGCCTTTAAGAGAAACAAATTTTGTCAAAATTTGAAAAACAGTGAAAAAAGGCAGTAAATCAAACGAAATTTTTACAGTATATGTAATAAGTTAACAGAGCATTGCACCCACTTGCAAATGGATGATTAACCCCTTAATGCAAAAAACAGATAAAAAAAACGACATAGACGTTTTTTAACAGACATAACAAAACTGCCACAGCTGAGCTGTGGATTACCTTCCCTATAAACGATTTTGGAAGTCTTTTTAGCCCTTTAGAGATGTCCTGTAGTATTCATGGGACTGCTGAGGGAATCTGGATGATTCATTTTGTAATTTTAACTGCGCAAAAAAGCGCCCCTCCCACTCATATTACAACAGTGGGAAGCCTCAGTTAACTGTTTCTTTGCAGAATTTAAGCCAGCCATGTGGAAAAATTAGGCCCCAATAAGTTTTATCACCAAACATATGTCAAAAAACGATTAAACATGCCAGCAAACGTTTTAAAACACATTTTTATAAGAGTATGTATCTCTATTAATAAGCCTGATACCAGTCGCTATCACTGCATTTAAGGCTTTACTTACATTACTTCGGTATCAGCAGTATTTTCTTAGTCAATTCCATTCCTTAGAAAAATATTTGACTGCACATACCTTATTTGCAGGACAACCTGCACGCCATTCCCCCTCTGAAGTACCTCACTCCTCAGAATGTGTGAGAACAGCAAATGGATCTTAGTTACTTCTGCTAAGATCATAGAAAAACGCAGGCAGATTCTTCTTCCAAATACTGCCTGAGATAAACAGCACACTCCGGTGCCATTTAAAAATAACAAACTTTTGATTGAAGAAATTAACTAAGTATAAAACACCACAGTCCTCTCACGACATCCATCTATGTTGAGGGTTGCAAGAGAATGACTGGATATGGCAGTTAGGGGAGGAGCTATATAGCAGCTCTGCTGTGGGTGAACTCTTGCAACTTCCTGTTGGGAAGGAGAATATCCCATAAGTAATGGATGATCCGTGGACTGGATACACTTAACAAGAGAAATAAAGTGTTACACTATCTGATACAAAATATTCATATACATATTATTAAAAAAAATTATAAGGGTTAAAAGGTATATGGCATATAACAAGGTGCTTGAATAGAAATGGCTATATTATGTGTTTGTGTATGTATATATATATATATATATATATATATATATATATATACATACACACACATACTTTTCCACTTAATAATAAAGTGCTTAACTATGTTTTTACTGTAAATATATTACATTCCAATTTTCTTCACTTATAAGAAAATTTTCTTTTTAAAAATGTATTTCTATATATCTGTGTGTGTGTATGTATGTGTGTGTGTGTATATATATATATATATATATATATATAGAGAGAGAGAGAGAGAGAGATACACAAACACCTATATATTCATATAGGTTTATAGGTATAGATATATATTTTATAAAAAAAATAATATATATATATTATATTTAAAAATAGCATTTTCTTCTATGTGAAGAACATTGGAATCTGAAATATTTATAACTACCTTTGGGTTTAGCCTGTAAATCCAACACAGTGTCAGGTTAGCAAACAATTAATGTGTTATGTAGTTTTTTGTTCAGCATGCTCCATTGAAGTCCTGAAGTTAATGCGCATCAGGTTTCACTTGCATGCAATCAGTTTACTTTTAATAGGTTCACAAACACCCTTTGTTAAAAGTTTACTTAAAACAGTGTTTATGTAATGCACCACTTGTAATCTGGCCCTTAATGTCTTGAAATAATCTTTTATTTGTTGTAGAATATTTAGTTTACATTAGGTATTTACATTTACAAGTAATATTTTAAAAAAGTGGATTTTACATTCCGATAACGGCAAGCATTACTTTAAACTTAAAGTGTTCCTATACTATATATTCCTATAAAGGGATAGCAATTGTCCTTGCAGCTGTTCAGCTTTTTAGTGAAGTTAAATGTTATTGAGATAGCAGACTTTCTTTCTTTTTTTTTTTTAAATAAGCTGTATTGTTGAATTGTAATCAAAAGGGTTGAGAACAAATTTATATCAGATGTTTGTCAGTGAGATATTTTATTCTATTGACCAGACAGAATTCAGTACCAGAAAAAGTTTGGATTTCAGAATAGTTTGGATTTTGGAATATTTGCATAATTTAGACCAGTGGACGGAAAATCTGTTTAAATTTTAGGATCCATTAAGAATATTTAGGAGCCAGACATAATTTTAGGAGCCAAACAGTGGTGTTCGCATATAGATGGATAATAACCTAAAAGGTTAGGAGCCAGGGGTAAAATTCTAGGAGCCAGTGGCCTCCTGGCTACTGGGTTTGTCAAGCCCTGATTTAGACAATGTTTATATGTCATAATACAGCTTATACATGCAAACTAAAGGTAGTTTTATATTTTTAATACATAGTAACATCAGAACGACAGTACAGTACTGTAACCAAAACACTAATTGTTGTTTAAATAATAAAGAGTAGCATTTGCATTTTAGAACACAACAAAGAAAACAAAGATGCAGCCAGGGAAGATTGCGACTTGCTGGTGGGGAAAATGGTCATTTTAATACGTTACTTTTTAAGAAATATTAATAAAAAAAAGTCTGGATTCTGTAATAATTTTAGATTTTGGAATTCCGGATTTAGGGATTTGTACCTGTTTTGTAATCTCACATTCAAGAAATTACACATATGAAGTGAAACTGAAGCATAAATGACATCTAGCATATTTAAATAAGCGTTTCATACTAGTTCTGTTTTACTTTGTATAACCAAGCTGCAGACTGATGAAATGTATGTTATTTAAATTAAAGGGGCATAATTGAGCAATAATAACGTTATAATCTGCTAGGACATTTTATTAATGCACTATTGCTTAAGCAGAACTATGGGCGAGATTACATATACGGCGTATGTTTCAGCACAACTGCTGAAACCGCAGTCGCCCGTAAGTTCACCTCGCACATCGGGTGAATCACATATACGACGCCGTCAGATGATAATCTGCCGTAAATCAGATAAACTGGCGACGTTCAGAAATGTGCGCAAATACACATATCTGGCGTCGCCAGTGACTTACGGCAATATATGAACTGCCGGCGCCTAACTTATTTACAAAATCCCACGTAAAAATCTAACCCGTTTTTAAAAAAAGTAACCCGACGCATCAAACTCCCTATATCCGTTATCCTCCCAGATTGCAACTTCTAATAAAACTATTAACCGCTAAACCGCTAACCCCTCACATCGCAATCTACCTAATAAAGTTATTAACCTCTAAACCGCCAACCCCCACAACGCAAAGTACCTATTAACACTATTAACCCCTAAACCGACAACCCCCACAACGCAAAGTACCTATTAACACTATTAACCCCTAAACAGCCAACCCCCCACAATGCAATCTACCTAATAAAGTTATTAACCTCTAAACTGCCAACCCTCACAACGCAAAGTACCTATTAACCTATAAACCGCCAACCCCCCACAACGCAAAGTATCAATCTAATTACTAAGCTCCCTAGCCTAACACCCCCTAACTTAACCCCAATTAAACTACAATTACATCAAATAAAAAAACTACCATAAAAAATATTTTAAAATTACACGAAATAAAAAATCCTATCTTTACATGAAAACAAAAAAACTAAGATTACATAAAAATAAACGAAATTATCCAAAATAAAAAAATTAAAAATCTAAAAAAATACCTCTATAAAAACAAAAAATCCACCCCAAAATAAAAAAACCTTAGGGCCTTTTGTAGGGCATTGCCCTAAAGTTAACAGCTCTTTTACTTAAGAAATACAAATTACCCCCTAACAGTAAAACCCCCCACCCACCCAACCCCCCAAAATAAAAAAGACATAACTCTAAAAAAAAACTAATCTACCCATTGCCCCTAAAGGGGCATTTGTATGGGCATTGCCCTTAAAAGAGCAATCAGCTCTTTTACTGCCCATTAAAAAAAATAGAAAGCCCTAATCTAAAAAAAAAAAAAAAAACACACACCCAAATATAAAAAAAAACTAACCCTAACCCCCGAAATGCCCATACAAATGCCCCTTTAGGGGCAATGGGGTAGATTAGTTTTTTTTTATAGTTAGGTCTTTTTCATTTGGGGGGGTTGGGACGGTGGGGGGGGTTTACTGTTAGGGGGTAATTTGTATTTTTTAAGTAAATGAACTGTTAACTATAGGGCAGTTTAGTGTAGCTTAAGGGTTTTTTTTTTTATTTTGGGATGGCTTTTGTTTTTATAGGGGTATTAGATTAGGTTTAATTTTGGATAATTTAGTTTATTTTTTTCAGTAATCAAAGATTTTTGTAATCTTAGGTTTTTTATTTTAGGGTTTAATAGATTAATTAGGTAGATTGCGTTGTGGGTGGATGGCAGATTAGGATTTAATAACTTTATTAGGTACTTTGCGATGTTGGGTTGGCGGATTAGGGGTTAATACTTTTATTAGTTATTGTGGTGGTGGTTGGCGGATTAGGGGTTAATACTTTTATTAGTTATTGCGGTGGGGGGGTGGTGGCGGTTTAGAGGTAGATATTGCGCATGCGTTAGGTGTTTGATAAGGCTTCTATGGAGTTACGGTACTTTTATAGTCAGCGCAAGGCTTGCTGTGCCTGCCTATGTGTGGTGAGGTGAAACTGGAGTAAAATGTCTCCATTCTGCGCTCGTAAATCCTTGCGCTGAATATATGATACTGACTCGCAATGCCAGTTCTATGTTAGTTTATGGGAGAAAAAATTGCGGGTGATGTGTAAAATATATGCGCGTAACTTGTATGCAGCACCGTATATGTGATCGCTAGATCCAACTAAAAATTGTTGACGCCTCTTATGTAATCTCGCCCTATGTGTTTAACACCAGCAAACATATAGGACCCAATTGACAATGCATGACTTTTGGGGAGCTGAACATGGTTGCTGAGTAACAACCAATAATCATCTGTGTTCAGTTCAGTAGCAGCCGCTCCTGAAGGATAGTGATAGTCTAGTCAAAATCAAACTTTCATGATCCTAAGCTTAAATTCAAATAAAGATACCAAGAGAACAAGAAAAATTGATCATAGGAGTAAATTAGAAAGTTGCTTAAAATTGCATGCTCTATCTGAATCATGAAAGTTTAATTTTGAATAGACTATCCCTTTAACTTTGTTTAACCTCTTTACAAGCAGTAGTGATCAAATAAAATAGCATTTTGTTACAGCTTCTTTATTTTTCTTTAAATCTTGCACTTGTTTTCTTTGCAGGCAAAAGCAATGTTTCAAACAAAATGGTCTATATTATTATTAGAATAGAAATAGTAATTATAATGCTAAAACATCTGATATTTGTATGGTTTTCTAGTAAGACCTTTATATGATTTAAAGGGACAGTATACACCAATTGTCATATAACTGCATGTAATAGACACTACTATAAAGAATAAGATGCCCAGATACTGATATAAAAATCCAGTATAAAACTGTTTAAAAACTTACTTAGAAGCTCTCAGTTTAGCTCTGTTGAAAAGGTAGCTGGAAAGCCCACTGCAAGTGGGAAATAAGACACTCCCCCCCCTCCCCCTTCTTTTGCATATGAAAAGACCCTTTACACAAACAGGAGCAAGCTGAAGTAGGTATCTGACAGTATTCTCCTAAAACTTTGGGGCTTGGTTAGGAGTCTGAAAATCAGAGCAATGTTATTTAAAAATAAGCAAAACTATACATTTAAAAAATAAAATAAAAACTGTATGGGCTATATAAGTAGATCATCTGCAAAATATTTATGCAAAGAAAAAAAATGAGTGTATAATGTCCCTTTAAACTAGTCGTTATTTCTTTGTCATCTTTCTCCACCTGTGTCGCCAACAGAAAGATACTGTAGACTTGCACATGAAATGCAGGCATCACTATGACTTGATCTTTATTAAATCAATCTGTGCAAACAATTTTGAGCAATCTGAAATAAACAAATTATATACCATAATGAAAGGATGTTGTTATGAGGTTTACATTTAAAATGTCGTTTTAGTCGTCTTGCTTTTTGGAGTAGGAAAATATATAACTACTTAATATTATTTCAGCGTTTGCAATTGCATAAGTGCAACAATGGTAGCCTGTGTCAATTTATGGCTTCGTGTCAAAGCAGCCTTCCTGGCAACATGGTGAAGATGTGATTACAGTGAGTGCAGGAGATGGAATAAATATTTGAGATTTCTTACAATAACACTGAACTGCAGCCAAACTTCTCTATCCGCTACTGTCGGCCTGAAGTGTCATCAATCATCACAAGCTTACAGGCCTGAAGAAAGAGTTAGCCGTCACTGAAACGTGCTGGAATGCTGATCACTGCAACTGAAATTCTTCTACCTGATGTGCAGAAAACAAAGTGTAGATGATTAGAACAGTACAATGTGCCATACAAATTGGTGATGTAACTTGTCTTCTAGAATTGAGGCAGTGATGGACATTTTATGCAAATTTTTAAAGGGCAATTATAGTTAGGAAAATTACAAGCTGTCCTTGGTTAGAGTATGTCATTTTCTCACTATTGACCCGGCAACTCAATGTGCTTAACCCTCGCAAAAGGGGTTAAAGTATAGTACACCTCAGGAGTCGCAGAGAACTGCTGGTCCCATGTGGAAACTGCCTCTGAGACAATGCACAGCATTAGCTACACAGCTGGGTCATATGACTAGAGCTGCTGATTGGATCAGCAGCAGTTGCTGCTCCGCACCAGCAGTACTCTGTGACTTCTGTGCAGTACTTTGCCTATGTATTTAACTCATTACTATTCTTGATACTGAGAAAATGACACACACTGACGAATGAGAGCATGTGATTTTTTTCACTATATTGGTTCTTTACCTCTCAAATCAGGACTAGAAACATGCAGTAGGAGAATGGAAAAGATTTCTGTACAATTAGAAATTTGCTGACTAGTAGAAATTTTAGCTGGAGAGAATGCATTCCAGCCAGTTACGTCACTGAGCCCTTTTCTCTGGTGCTAGTTTAAAATAATTCCATTAAAATCTTTATATGCTGTTCCAAAGGATTCTAAATAATTTGTGACATACTCAGGACTCATACATGTGTTAAGTAGACCAAGTGGCAATATCTGATTTTTGTTTTATCAACTAAATAACTCGTCTCTAATTGTATTATTTATTAATATATCCCTTAAAGTGACATTAAAAACTAAATAAATACTATACAGAATGGTGCATTCAAAGAAAAAAATAGTCTGAGAATAACATGTAGATGTATTTTTTAAAGTTTCATTAGTTGCTTAAATATTGACAACATAATTGTAAAATTTTAGTGTCTATAAAGCAATGGGAGCTGCCATGTTGTAACTTAGGTTACCACCTTCACTGCTGTGGCCAATTAGGGACAGTTATAAATAGGTCACTAGAGTGTGCAGCCAATAGCTGCGTGGAATATAAGAGTGTTCTGCACTTCCATTTTTATCAGAAACTGAAAAGCTCACAATTTCAGAATTGAATTACAGGAAATGGAGGCAAAATAAATAGTGATAGTATTTGCAGACTTTTTAGCTATAGGATTTATAATTTTATATTATCATCTCAAAGTGTTTAATGTCGCTTTAAGGATGGCAATCAGTATTATTGTGCTCCCTATCACTACAGAATCTGCATTTACATATAAATAATAATAAAAAGGGACATGGGAACTCTTAAAACAATTTAGTAACATTTAAAAGAGCACATTGAAACAAGCTTTTTTAAAAAAATAATGCATTTTTGAGGTTAAAAGTATTTTTCTCAGACTTAGGTTCTAATGCCACTCTAACAATCATGTGATTCTTGTACCTTGGATGCCCTCATCCTGCCCCTGTATTAAACTTCCTAGGGCTGAGAGGGCAGAGTCGTAGTGATTCCAGCCATAGTTGTTTGCCCTTAGGGCGGAGTCAGGCTAGTTCAAGGGCATGGCTGGGTGATCTGTGGGTATGGTCAGGGTTTAGCTGAGTAATCACAACATAAAGAAACCATTACAAAGTAACCTTAATGAACTGAGGAGATGCAAAGGTACTTTTATTTAAACCATGGATTAGATAATCTCCCCATAATGTCCTATAACTCAATCAGTACAGCAATCGGTGGACAATTTCTCTAAATTAATGAATTTGTTATTGGCATGTGAACTTAGAAGCCTTGCTCACTGACCTTTAACTCCTTTCCTGTAGTTGATTACACAGTTGCATTCTGAGACCCTGCCAACAACGCAGCTAGGAATGGAGGCTGCCATCTTCTAGGGCATCTCCAACTGCAGTGGATGTATTGGGCTATAAAAACCAGCAACTCAACACTTACACTATAAGGTCCCTTGGTAGAAATAAGGGGTGTCCGTCCCTACATGATGCAGATAAATAGGCATGAAACAAGTTGATCATTGCTAAAATTGTGACCACCTGCTTAAATAGAAACCAAGTAATTTCTATTGGTGGGGGAGTGGGGCTAATATAGAGCTTCTATATCTGCCTTTGATTTAATTAGAGTGGTATAAGATCCCTTTATTTGAAAGAGGAATGAATGATGGAATTACCTACCCTCTAATTTAACACAGATATGAATTGGTATGAGACTCCACTCTGGAAAGAGGGTCTCATAACATTTAATTATTAAGTTATTGCTATAAACATGACTATAACATAACTAATTTGATTACTGTATGAGCTAGTGGCTCAGTAGGAACACCTGTTCCCTAAAGACAGGGTACAACACACACAAACAATACTCCTCACATGAAAGAAGGGACTACTACTTTTTAAATGAGAGGACTCATTCCCCTTGAGAGAACAGAAAAATTGCACTACCCTGTCTACTAGGTGACATTTATTGTGCTCTTGAAAAGGAACCATAACATCTCAAAATAAGTACTACAATGGTTAGAAAGATATGTATCTTGTTCTAATGAGGGGTCTGATGCGCAGATGACTATCCGCTGGTCACCATGGCAACAATGAGCACCTCTAATGGAACAACATAAGGGGGATGTTGTATCCCCTCCACACAATACATAGGAAAACATGATACCCTTTTATATGAAAGCAGCAATCCTTCTGTTTGAAATACCTCATAGCATTGCTTCTTACATGGGGTTTTCTGGTGATTTTTTTTTCTTTTCATTTGAAAGAGTAAGGAAGGTCCCATCATTAAAATAAGGGGTTTCACATCCTTATAACTGCTAAATGATTGTCACAGTAATAGTAATCACCTAGCAACAACTGCTAGCCTCATTTTGTTATGTCGGCCCTCTGAACTAATAAAATACTTATAGGAATCCATATAAATGGGAGAACAGGTGAGTGTAAAAAAATATGTTTGTCATTTTCTATTGTGTATATAGTAAAGAGCAGCATGAGTGTCATTATTACCAAACTCACATTGTCCCATATTTAGTTCACCTTCCCAAAACACCAATGTTTAGCATTTTATACGTGTATTGAAATCAGATAAAGTTTTAGTAACTTTAAACTGTCATGCAGTTTATGCAAAAATTAAGTTGGTATTAATCAAGTAATAATAAAAATATATTTTAAAACTAAACAAAGTTATGATTTTACAGAGGGGGTGACAACCCATTTTAATAATCCGTGTGCCAATTTAGTGTGGCATAAATGATTCAATCATCATCCAATTGTCCTATATAGAGTTTTCCAACATGTTATCTCTTTTCTGCAGATATATGTACATGTTTAAATGCAATGGAGCATTCATACCAGCTTTTCTGCAAAAGTTCCTAATGGGACAAAAAATCTGTTGCTGTTTATTTTCTGCATTTGAACTAAACATGACAGGTTTAGGTGAAATTGCTTGATCGTTGTCTTTATGCCCTGGCGCTGAGGAGAGCACAAATGAGGTCTCACATTAGCACTGAAAAGGGAAAGGAAATGGACACACAAAAATTATGTATAATAATAACAGTATTTATTATTAACTTATTGAAATAACATAAATTATAAAGCAAAGCAATGATTAAACTTTAAATGCATTACTTATCTTTGGGTTCTGAATAAGGCATTTATAGCAGCGTACAAGGGTAGACAGGCAGAGGAGTGCAGTTACAGTCAGCATTATCATTCAGTGGGACACGTGCAGCAGATTTCACAGGTGCTAAGGCCCGAGATTTCTCTCTACAATGTTGTCCAAAACTCTCCTGCCCCCCTCTTAGCAGTTCTAATAATTAAACTACAGTTTAGCAGGCATGTCTAATGTTATATCAATTATATATTTGGTATAAACAGGTATTTTAATTAACTAAAAGTGTTCTCAAAACAAGAGAATATTCTCACAGCAGCACAAATCACATGTCTTTGGAATGTGACATCTCACTCCTTCGAGATGATAACATTGCTTGAGAACAGGACAGCAGAGTGAAATACAAGTGTAATATTTCTTAATGACAAATATATGATATATGTGCTATATATGTATGCTTACTGTATCTCTGGCATATATATATATTTATATGAAAGTATATAAACAGCGCTGTATACAGCAAATATAAACTTGAAATACACAATGTATAGAAAAAACACTTTATTTTACTGACAGACCATGTCTTAGAACATTTGAAAAGATATAACAAATACCTATTTACAAAGCAATAGTGTGCAATATTGCTATTATGTATAGTCCTAGCACATAGGTTTTAAAAAACGCCTATTTGCACAATGAAGGGCAAATTATCGTTGTTGAAATAAAACGGAGCATTAATGTCCCCGCTTTCATACAATATAGGAATTCACAACATAAAAATATGTGGTATTGAATCACAAGTTTAAAAACCTTTTAAAAATTCTTTAAAAGTCATATAATACGGGGGGGCGGAGCCTACTACAGAAGCAGATGGACGTGTCTTCATAGAGCTCCGGGCTTTTAAATATAATTACATGATTTAAACCATTCTTAAAAGATCTGAGGCTCTACTATGGTATAATTGACAACTACCTTACTCCATTATTCTCCTAAAGAACGAGATAAATTATTCTGAGAACTCGCTGCTGGGATTTCTTTCTAAGCAGTGCCACGTGGAGACATCCGAGGGTGCCTATACCCTAACAGCACCACAAGTATGGATGCTCTAGATTCGTGGGAACATCACACACAACAGCTCCTGGAGAGGCACTATCAGAGCCTGAAAAGGGACCTATTGTCGCTATTCTCAGCCTTTATACCACTGTCGGATCACCCTGCCATATACACAGATCCTGTACAATGGAGCATGGCCTGCGCTACACTTACATCCAAGTCTCAAGATAATACGATGACCCCTTTTGGCAGTCTATTACAGAATACGGGGTCTCATAAGCTTGGACGGACATCGGAACCCTACATTAGACCGCCTATACTAGCAGAGCCTGAAACTGAGGCGAATTCCCGTTCCGGCACCCTGCGCATACAAGATGAGATGCCTATGGCCGCAGCGGCCCCACATGATATTACAACTCAGGTCCAGGCGAGCATTCCGGTCTGTTCAAAAGGGGCAGTGCAATTCGACTGTACTTCTGAAAAAGTGATCTGCGATATGAGTGATAACAGCTTTGGAGCAGGAACGCAAACTCATGCAGATACCATACAATCTCACGCTGATGACGGATCGGGTAGGGAGCTGCGGCTTGCTTTTTTGGCTTTCTCTAAATGTTGCCCTATAATCATCACACAGACGCGGCAAGAGACGGACACCAGATATGCCTTGAAGCCAGTTATGACAGGAGGAGATACGCACCAACATGAACCTAGGCATGTCGGGCAGCCCACTGCTAATGACCCGGGCCCCTCATCTTACCAAGCCATTTGTGAGTATCTGCAGAGGTTGGCGAGTGTAGAGGGGGCTCTGGTTTCCCTATCGTTACTATCTAGACTAGGCATAGGTTGAATACCCAATGTACATTGGGGAAAAGCAGAACACATAGTTCCTAGATCTGCAGTATCTTCCCCTATGTGGCCAACCGGTTGTTCTGTCCTAGCAGCCACTGCTGCTTCAGAAGAATAAACATTTCTTTCACTTGGAGACCGCAACAACACCATTTTGCAAGAACTTTAACTAGTTGTTGACACCTATTGATGAGGGGCTGCGGGCTAACATGCCTCCAAATAAGTAAAGACACTTGTTAATCCTGACTTGCCCGGTTCGACAGTTCTGACCCTATATGAACATGCTCTTACTTCATTTTATTGATTATGTGTGAATAACATTCTCAGGCTTACTACATAACATAGGTAGTTTTGAAATTAGTAAACTCACCATATATCAGTTTATTAGTTTAAAGTGTGTTTATAATTTAAGAAAACATGAGTTCTAAACCATAAG
The DNA here is from genome assembly GCF_027579735.1 of Bombina bombina. Lineage (NCBI taxonomy): Eukaryota > Metazoa > Chordata > Amphibia > Anura > Bombinatoridae > Bombina > Bombina bombina. The sequence goes on along the minus strand of NC_069503.1, from coordinate 704,351,772 downwards.
CATTACTGTTGCATTATTGATGTTTGTTCTCTCGCCTACTTTTGTTTGGAGGCCTATATCTATATTAGGTGTTAATGTTTTGTAGACCTAATCAGTTTCATTTGCTTCTGATGTTGATACTTGTTGTGTCTCGCATGTGTACTAATGGGCCAGAGAGCAACCTTATGATGTGTTAAAGTATCCTATTATACAGTTAACTATTCTTAATCTAATGTGCTGTTTAGTTATATCCACGCTGGCACAGTTTCTTATCCTTATCTTTAATTACACGCATGGGGTTCAATCACCAGCAGAGGGAGCCAGTGTGGAAGTCTGTAACTCTCCTAATCTACATTATATTCCTTGGATGTTTGGTCCCTAGGAAGCTCATTCACCATTTTATATAGTTGTGAATGTATTATACATTACTTGCCCTGGATACTCCACATGTATTATGTCCATCTCTCACACTACCTCTGCTACATATAACAGATTATAACCCCTCTCAGGCCAATCATTACCGAAAACTATGCAGTGGTTATGGTTATCTATAATGCATATTTATATAAGTGATTACTACTCTGACAATATCTTCTGACTAGTGCACATATATGGTCCAATATGGTTATTGGCAGTTGAATCTGTACTCCACGGTAGCCCCAACTGTATAACCCTTATACATGCTGCCTGCATTTAATATAGTTCCTAGTTCCTGTCCTCCACATAGTTAATTTACCCTAGATAGAGCTTTTCCACCTTTATCCTAGAGGCATCCTACTATACTTTTACTTGGAATTAATTTGCCCCGGACAGAGATACAAAAGAGTAAGAAACTGATCAATGTATATACCATAATATGCCCTACCAGGGGAGTGCATGCCCCTGCTGTTAATCCCATATATCACAGGGTTTGTTACTCTTAGCAGAGGATGATTGGAGACCATTCTACTAAATAATCAAATTTTTCCTTCTAGTTCATTTTGTTTTTAAGCCTCAGATATTCATTTTTCGCTACCCTTATTAAGCCCCCACATACACTATCCCCACTTATATCACCTATTCTTACACTTAAATTAAAATGAGCAGATACACCATATCATATTTAGTCTGATATGTCTTGTGTATTGAATATGCCCACCCCAGCTATGTATCTCTTTCTAAGCATGAGTTCAGGGGTCTACTCTAAATTGTTCCTCTACACCCCTATGCACTGCTGATGTCTATAACTAGTGTTTGGATGCTTTAGGTTTTCCTCTTGTCAAGATAGAGTTAACTGATTATTTCTCATTTCCTCTTTCCACGCCATAGACATATATGCCTGTAACCCCTGATGTCCCCTATATATCTATATTACGGATGGTGCTAGCTGCCATACCAGAGCCTTTAGTTCAACTACCCTGAATAATATAGCCATGGAACAGAATTATATAGCCTCTACCATCTGTATAGTATGTCTATAGCTCCTTGCCCTCATGCTCCTGTAAAATCTTAAACCCTTCTTTGTTACTAAGTGATTGATTATGTACTAGCTATTTAAATGTCAAGGCACTCCGCATAGTTATTATGATGTATCTTAACTGTTCCCACATTCTATCTCCCTTGGGTGGTATATATGATTGTCTTGTAAGCCTTGTCTAGGCTACGTTATCTATTTCACCCTAATTTATGCCCCTTCACTTAACACATACAAAGGTCTCCATACCATTCTACTCCTATGCGTATTAGATAACCCACAGTATATATTGGTTTACTACGAGTAATCTCTTTAGGATACTACCTCAAAAGCTTTAAACTCAGATACGATTTAAGTGTCTACAGCCATCCCAGATTTAACCTTTGCTAGACATTTACTGCACATAGCCGTATTGGCCTAGTTAAATTTATCTTCTTGTGCTTATAAGGCTCCGTCGCCCCCATCCCTGCCCCCAATCCACTTAGAGCGGCTCTGGCCCACTGTATCCCTTATCCCCCTTCTCGCTAACTTGATCCAAAAGTGATCAAACGCAATCTAACTCTGACTTGCCCCAACTCCTTTTCACTTGTTAGATTACATAACGATATAAAAGGCGAGGTGGAGACCATACCTATTTTTATGATAACAAAAACACAAAAAAAAGAGGTTTCATTATTCTGTCCTGGTATTCTGGTTTCATATGTCTTCTAATATATCTATTGCCCACTAGATATTTGTTATAAATCTCTTTAGCTATAATACTTGTAATACGAATACCAGACGCTGCCTTATATTACATACTTATTGTTTTGATGTTCTTTGAGACGCACAGACTCTACACCCAGATACGTTATATCTCCGTTTGCTTTAGTTATGTTCTTGGGTACTCTATACATGATGTTTACTGTCTCTGTATGAATATATGTTGTAACCCTTCTAACAACCTCAATAAAAAAATATATTAAAAAAAAAAAAAAAAGTCATATAATACTCTAAAAAATAAAGAGCGAAAGAAACTGCAAACACTTGCCTGGCCAGACTCTGTGTATACGTTACCATATACATATGTTGTCTAAAAAGCAAAGTTTTAATATAACCTGCTAATACATTAAAGATGAGATTACAATTTGCACAGCAATTTTTTTTTCGCTAGCGAAATGCGTTTTGCGCTTCTTGAAATCTGCTCGTATTACAAGTTGAAAAATATATGTTTTTTCACTAGCGGTAGCCGAGAAGCACAAACATCGCTAGAGGACTTTTGGCGTGCGTGTGTTCCCTTATAGAAATCAATGAAGAAAAAAAAGTGGAAAAAAACCTAACATCCTTCTTGTGAAAACGACAATAAATTTGAAAAAAAAGTAACACCTGAGCATAAGCACCTAGCCTAATAACCCCTAATCCACCATCCCTCCACATTTTCAACCCTAAATAAAAGTATTAACCCCTAAACCGCCATCCCCCCACAACGCAAGCTATCTAAATAAACTGTTAACACCTAAACCGCCATTTCCCTCATCGCAAACAAACTAAATTAACTATTAACCCCTAAACCGCCATCCTCCCACATCGCAAACTATCTAAATAAACTATTAACCCCTAAACTACCATACCCAGAACGCAAACTATATAAACTATTAACCCCTAAACTGCCATCACCCACAATGCACACTAATAAACTAACAACTAAACCCCCTAACCTAACACCCCCTAACTTAACCCCAATTAAAATTACCCATAAATTAAATAAAAACTATACTAACATAAATAAAACTTACCTGTAAAATTAAATTAAAACCTATGCTTACCCCAAAAAAACTACCATTACAAAAAAGAACAAAAGCTACCCCTACAAAAAATAACCAAAAAATTACTAAAAAATAAAAAAATATATTTCTATTCTAATACCCCCCAAAAAAATCCCACCCCAAAGAAAAAGAAAAATTTCTATTCTACAAATAAATTACCAATAGCCCTTAAAGGGGCCTTTCGTAGGGCATTGCCCTAAAGCAATTAGCTCTTTAGCATAATAAAACAATTACCCCCTAACTGTCTGTAACTATCTGGCACCTGCCTTCATATGGAACTGGAGCACTGATCACGCTCCAGTTCCATATGCAGGCAGATGCCATGAGCTCAGAAACTCCAGCTCTTGGCTGTAACTTAACATCTGAGACTGCTGGAGCTTCCTGCAGCTCAGACATACAGTATATATACGTTGTGCGGTATATTAAGCAAAGTACCGCACAAAGTATATATACATCACATTGGGTTAAGGGGTTAAAGGGATAAAAAGGAAAAAATCGAAATATGCATGGATGCATTTACATTTTAAATAGAAGCATTTTTGCAAAATGCATCTATTAGCAAAAATGATTCTATTAAAAGTTATTACCATTTTTCAGGGGAATACGCACTTATGCTGTAATGGCCCATGCACCAGCTGAAATCTTAGTGAATAATAAAGAGATAGAAAGGTCAAAATTGAATTGTGCACGGGTGCATTTCAATTTTAAATATAGTCATTTTTTGCACTACAACTAGTAAAAGATATTGCTGTTTTTCTGCGGCATACACATATATGCTGTGAGTGCCCCATACATAAGTATTCAAACACCACACCTGCCTTTAGAGAGTCATCAGTGCCTTGTATGACACAGCTCTCTGAGCAGGAATGGTGTTTGAATCCTGATCCTAATCACACATAGCATATGTGAGTATGCCGCTGAAACAGTAATAACTTCCCATGAATTTTTGCTAATCAGAGTTTATATATTGCAAAAAATGCTTCTATTTAAAATGTAAATGCAACCATGCATTCAGGTCTTCAGAGATTGTCTGATCGCTGGCATAATATCTGTTAAGGATACAGTTCTAGTTACATGAAAGGTAATGATAAGGCCCATTTAAAAACTGTATGCAAAGATCTACAGGATTAAAACATGTATTTTCACAATATTGTTAATGGAAAATAGAGAAACTGACAAGAAAGGGTGGATGCAAATAGGTATGAAAAAAGATCAATTAATGCTCAGATGATCACTACAGGGTAGAATGACCAATAAAGAATTGCCTCTTTTTTTGCTGTACCACCAAATAAGATCTTATTTGTAGAGTAAAGTGAAAATTAAACTTTCACTTTTTGTATAAGTATGTAATTAATAAATGTTTTTTCTTTTTACTACAATTAGAAATTTGGCTTTGCTTTCTTGGTATTCTTTGTTGAAGAGTAAACCTGGGTAGTCTATTATGAATTCGGAAGTGTGCTTTGTCTTTAGAATGCTATGGAAGTAGTATTTGCAATAATGTATAACAATGCTACTTAATAATATTTATTATAGGGTTATTGAGGCGGGAGTGAGGCGGTTTAGGGGTTAATACATTTATTAGAGTAGCGGCGAGGTCCGGTCGGCAGATTAGGGGTTAATAAGTGTAGGTAGCAGCGACGTTGGTGGCAGCAGATTAGGGGTTAATAAATATAATATAGGGGTCGGCGGTGTTAGGGGCAGCAGATTAGGGGTACATAGGGATAACGTAGGTTGCGGTGGTGTGCGGTCGGCAGTTTAGGGGTTAAAAAAAATTAATAGAGTGGCGGCGATGTGGGGGGACCTCGGTTTAGGGGTAGATAGGTAGTTTATGGGTGTTAGTGTACATTAGAGCACAGTAGTTAGGAGCTTTATAAACCGGCGTTAGCCCATAAAGCTCTTAACTCCTGACTTTTTTCTGCAGCTGGAGTCTTGTCGGTAGAGGGTCTACCGCTCACTTCAGCCAAGACTCTAAATACCGGCCTTAGAAAGATCCCATTGAAAAGATAGGATACGCAAATGGCGTAGGGGGTCTGCGGTATGGAAAAGTTGTGGCTGCAAAGTGAGCATTAGACCCTTTCCTGACTGACTCTAAATACCAGCGGTAGCCCAAAACCAGCGTTAGGAGCCTCTAACGCTGGTTTTGACGGCTAACGCCAAACTCTAAATCTAGCCAAGTATTAGGTAAGTCAGCTTTTATATAAATATTTACAGGTGTAGCAACACCATATTTTTACGGATTGCTGTCCTCAATATATGAAAAATATTATATATATATAATAAGCTACAGGTATAGCAAAACCCTATTTGGTCACACTTATTTTATATATATATTTAAGCTACAGGTATAGTGATACCATATTTGGATGGACTGTTGTCCTAAATACGGTATATCCAAAATTGCTGCTCTTCTAATTATGTCTACTTTGAGTATATTTCTTTGTAAACAAAATGTTTAGTAAAACAGGCATCACTTCCTGTTAATAAGTAGCCTTTTTCTCGTCCATCTGTAACGTTAACTTTTACATCAGCAGAGCTTTTTACTCGTGAGAAAGCTACATATAGCTGACCATGGCTGAAAACAGGTTCAGGCAAATAGATACCAACTTTATCTAAAATTTGACCTTGAAAATTGTTAATAGTCATAGTGAAAGCCAATTTAACTGGAAATTGTCTTCTTTGTAATACAAAAGGAAGTTCTGTATTACTTGGGGCTAAGTCTATTAGAGGAATAAAGCAATTTTTCCCCTTCAGCGGTACCTGTTAATATATGAGCAATAATTAAATTTTGCCACAAAGCGTTGACAACCAATTTGGTGCCATTACAGAGACCTCTCTTAGTATTAAGGTTACGTGAAAGCATAATAATAGTACCAATTTTAAGATTGAGTTTATAAAATGGCATACCAGGAGTCAATTCATTTAAAAATTCAACTGGGTAATTATCCCTGTCTTCATGTGATTCACATCAATGGAATCAGTGCTTAAATAAGTAGAAGTTTCACCTTCTAACAAACAAAGAACTTCTTCATTGATCTTGTCAACATCACTATTTTTTGGACATAAAATTGCCATTTTGGCAAACTTAAAAGCATCAGAATCTGTTAACTGTTCACAAAAAATCTCCTTTACAATGGAGTCTTTGCAGATCATTTGAGATGGAATTTCAAAGATATCTTCATGAAAGCCATGCTCGTTTGTGAGTATTCCATCTCCAAGCTTTAGAAGTCAAGAGTTAAGCTCAGGATAGACAGATCTTACATTATTTGTCAGCTTCAAATGCTTAAACTTATGCCAGAGTGGATTGAATTTTATGCTGGCTTCAACTATAGCTGATCTACTTCCATGTGCAACAACAGGAAGAGTTTGTCTGAAATCACCTCCGAGCAGAATTGTTTTTCCTCAAAAAGGTTTGTTTTTATTTATCAGCTCTTGAAGGAGTTTGTTGACGCATCTGAGTGCATCACTGGAAGACATGGTAGATTCATCCCAAATAATAATTTTTGCTGTTCAAATTATTTGCTCATCATAAGAGGTTTGCCTCATGGAAGAGGTTGAAGTATCCAACAAAGGAACTGGCAACTTAAACTACGAGTGGTATTTTCGTCCACCTTCAAGCAAATTTGCCGCAATACCTGTTGAAGCAACTACCTCATTGTCTCCTCTAAATGTCCTCAACAAAGTCTTGTATAGGTAGGTTTTACCACTACCACCAGGACCATCAAGGAAATAAAAAGTGCTATTTTCTGATGCAGCAATGATTTCTTCAAAAGTTTCTCTTTGAAGGTCATTAAAAGATGCCTTCATTTGGACTCCAGTATAACTTTCAAAAGAAGCATCATCATAGAGGTCTCTGGGATTTTCTGGTACATTGTTTGGAGGATTTGGAAAACCAAAATCCTGACAATTTTTGCCATTAACAAAAGATATGTGACCAGAGTGTCTTGAAAAGTCTTCAAAGAGTTTTTTTTCTTTGTCATTTTCAAAAAGCTCTTTAGCATTTGGTGGAGATGCTAAAGCACAAATATGAGCAAAAAACTCTCTAAGCAGTAGAGGCATCATTTCACTTGCAGTTTCATGAAGAGTTAAGTCCCATGATTGATCATCTTCAAAAATACAAAATTTTTGAGCTGCTTCTTTAAATGTGTAAAATTGAACACCATCAACTGTTCGGATATCTTCAAAAGAAGTTGCTCCTTTAACATGAAGTAATAGCAATCGTAAACAAAATCTCTCAACATCTGAAGATAAATTTACATAGTACATGCGACCAATAGTGTTATTTGCTCAATCTTGTACTCTTTTTTTCCATTTTGTTTTCTTTTGATGAAAAACAAAATGCGGAGGAATATCAGTGTAAGATATGCATGAGCTGACAAATCTTCTTGGTTTAACTTAAACCAAGCAGTCAAAGTTGTGTCTCTAAATTGTGTTCTTTCTACAGCAGTTTCAATATTATCTTCAGTAAAATATACTGACTGTTCTCCAGGAAGGTGAACTTGTAATCGCACGATGGTATGTGATTGATGGTGCATATGGAAACCAAAAAGCCGCCATGCTGCTTCTGGAGCACTAACATATCTGGAATCCATAAAGGAAGTTATCTCATCATGAAGAAGAATGTAATGTTCTTTAATTGCAATATTAGCACAGTCATGCCCTTTATAAATATATTTGAATATGTACTTTACACTTTTTTATGGAAGCACAGCTTTCTATATTAATATGGCAGTTTTATTTTAATGTCAAGTATGGGTTGTATGGTACAACCCAAGAGTTATCAATTTTTTACCATTTATTTCAATTTAAACAGTTTTTTTGGTTCTCTTGTAACGTATATAACCATCTACATTCATCAAAGTTTCTTCCTGGAAGGATTTCAGAAAATGCTAAAGAATTATTAAAAGATCTAATATTTTTTTTTTAAATGTTTTTTTGCTTAAAAAGATAGATATTGCCTTTATTACCCATTCCCCAGATTGGCATAACACTGTTATATTAATACTGTAAACATTTTTTGAATGTTAATAATTTCCTGTCATTAGGCTTTTTATTAAAGGAGCAACTTTAATAAGTTCAATAATTACTTTTCCTTTGCTGCAGCATTGACTGAATAGTTTGTCTGATGGCTGCTCTTTTGGAAAATGTACAGCATCACAGTTGGTGCATATAACATTTACCTCTCCACAGTTATGATGATCAAATGAATCATCAATTCTCGCAAGTGCTGCAATGTGCTGAGTATGTTTTGCAAAATATGAACGATAGGGTTGAACACGACTTGCACTAAGTTTGCTTTTGCGTTCCCTTTCTGTATTGCTGTCAGGAACCACCTAATTGACATACTGTCACTTTAACTTTCTACATCATGTGATCAGCACATCCTATTTAAGCTTACCTGTGTCCATCAATCATTGCTAGGTAATTTGATACTACTGAGAATCTTCACTCTAGCCTCACTTTGGATCAGCACAGACTGAATTCTGAATCCTCATTAATTGTTCCTGGGATCTCAGCTCTCTAATTCCCTCAGCGGTTCACCATACTGCCAGCACTATTTGGTAACGTGTTATTTTTGATTTTCACTCACCACCGTCTGCAAGTTCTTTTCTCACACAGTACTGCATCTCTAACACGTTGGAGTGTGTTACGTCACTCTGCAGAGCGACACAGCGATCTCAAACTCAGACTCAGGACTTCCTGTAGCCACGCAGCCTGTCAGCACTAGCAGCACCAGAGGACAAAATCTATGTACGGTACAGAGTTCATTCAAATAACACATCCTTACACTTCACTGGCATATATAAGACTTTTACTACTTGCTGATGTATTGCTACTTTTGCCTGATATCCAGTTACTTTAAATTGGAGTTTGTTTCTCTTTTACTGATTCATACCTATGCTGCACACTTACTCACCACTGCCATCTACTGCTGCTAACTTACAGGAATCTTATTGCTTGCTATTCCATTTAACAAATTGAGTTATACATATATGTACCAGCTTACTCAATGCTACATTTTGCTCAATATTAGGAATTCCATTCTGGGCCTTTGAATTACTTATTTCCCCTTTTGTATTCCATAGCTATAGTTTAGATTTAGTTAGTGTAGGTATGTCCTCTGTGTATAGGTACTAATAAGTACTGTTCCACTACCTTTGACCTATGTTGGTCACCCTCATGTCTATGAGCAAACCAGGGTTTATTCTTGTAATAAAACCCAAAGTGGGGTGTGAGACTGAGCGGTTATTCATATATATATGTATGCATATAAGGGTGTTGTACTGATTCCTCACATATTACCTAGCCTTAAAACTGTTCACCCTCTCTACATATATATATTCTCTTTCACAGAAAATGGATGTAGCAGAATTGACTAACCGTGTTGGAACTACCACCTTCTTTTAAAATACATCTCACCTTCCATGTATCCTTGCTTAAACCTCACAATCCTACGAGGCCTCCTGCCACACCGACTACTCTTCCCATGCCTGATCCGGATATTAAAAGCTATGAAGTTGCCGATATTCTTGATTCTCGTATCTACAGACGTGCTCTACAGTATCTTGTTCGTTGGAAGGACTACGGACCTGAGGAAGATTCCTGGGAACCTGTTTCCAACATCTCGGCTCCGAGGTTGGTCTCCCTCTTCCATCGACGTCATCCTGACCGGCCCCGTCCTTGATTTGGAAGAGGACTGAGGTGGGTATACTGTCAGGAACCACCTAATTGACATACTGTCACTTTAACTTTCTACATCATGTGATCAGCACATCCTATTTAAGCTTACCTGTGTCCATCAATCATTGCTAGGTAATTTGATACTACTGAGAATCTTCACTCTAGCCTCACTTTGGATCAGCACAGACTGAATTCTGAATCCTCATTAATTGTTCCTGGGATCTCAGCTCTCTAATTCCCTCAGCGGTTCACCATACTGCCAGCACTATTTGGTAACGTGTTATTTTTGATTTTCACTCACCACCGACTGCAAGTTCTTTTCTCACACAGTACTGCATCTCTAACACGTTGGAGTGTGTTACGTCACTCTGCAGAGCGACACAGCGATCTCAAACTCAGACTCAGGACTTCCTGTAGCCACGCAGCCTGTCAGCAGTAGCAGCACCAGAGGACAAAATCTATGTACGGTACAGAGTTCATTCAAATAACACATCCTTACACTTCACTGGCATATATAAGACTTTTACTACTTGCTGATGTATTGCTACTTTTGCCTAATATTCAGTTACTTTAAATTGGAGTTTGTTTCTCTTTTACTGATTCATACCTATGCTGCACACTTACTCACCACTGCCATCTACTGCTGCTAACTTACAGGAATCTTATTGCTTGCTATTCCATTTAACAAATTAAGTTATACATATATGTACCAGCTTACTCAATGCTACATTTTGCTCAATATTAGGAATTCCATTCTGGGCCTTTGAATTACTTATTTCCCCTTTTGTATTCCATAGCTATAGTTTAGATTTAGTTAGTGTAGGTATGTCCTCTGTGTATAGGTACTAATAAGTACTGTTCCACTACCTTTGACCTATGTTGGTCACCCTCATGTCTATGAGCAAACCAGGGTTTATTCTTGTAATAAAACCCGAAGTGGGGTGTGAGACTGAGCGGTTATTCATATATATATGTATGCATATAAGGGTGTTGTACTGATTCCTCACAATTGCTTACTACACACTATATATACAGTATCGACTAGTTTTGCAATGTACTATTTAGCTTCTCTATGTTTGAATATTGCTAATATCCAGAATAGACTAGCACTATTTAAAAAAATCTATATTTATTTTTCAGTCACATACTAGATTAGGTCTCTGAATCTATTTTTTTAAGTAGTATCAGTACCTATATTGTGCATCCTCTCTTGATACTTGTATCTATCAGTTGCATTTGTTACAATGCTCTGAAACCTTTTGTTGTTAAAAGATTTCAGTATTTACTAAACAAGTGTATTGAGTTTTAACAGAGGTTTTACCTTGTGATACTGTAATAAATGGTCACTTCGTATTGCTGAATTACGGAATGGATACTATATCTGTGTTCACACTTGCGGTTTTGAATAAAACTTATTATATGATTTGATCAAACAACCAGCCCCATAATGTTTTTACCGAACTGACGCTCTCAGCGTTCACGGTCCATCTGTACTTGGAGATAGCCTCTGTATTCTCTCTGATGTTATGCAGTATTCATAAAGAGAGCTTTAGGTGAGAGAACCAGGGAAATAGTCAAGAAACTTGAAAGAACAGAACTATTAACCCATAAGGATAAAGTAAGGATGATATTCTAAAGATTCCTTTTATTAAAAATTACACAACTCAGCATCAATATATAAGAAAAATAATTTCTAAACACCTTGTGTAAAAAGACCCAATATTAGGACAAAGAATTAGTGAAAAACCTGAAATAATATACAAGAAAGCAAAAAAACTTAAAAATATATTGGCATATAGTGAGTTCAAGAACAAAAATAAGGATACAATTAATTATCAAGATTGTGATCTTAGAGGTAATAAAGTGGAAGTTTTTTTTTTCTCCATGCAATTATTGCAAGTCTTGTAAATTTAGTTCAAAGGAAAAACAGGTAAGAGCTACATAAAGGAAAGGTTTTAAATATCAGCAATATAATAAGATGCACTGATAAAAATATCATTTATTTCATTCAATGTAAGTGTAATTTACAGTATTTAGGACAAACCAGTAGGACATTAAGAACTAGAATAAGAGAACATCTCGTTATCAAACATGAAGTTGACAATACAACAAACATTTTAAGCATTATCATTATAAAGACACCCCAGCCTTGAAATATTGGGGGATAAAAAAAAGTCTTTAAATTCCCTAGTTGAGGAAATATGGAAGCAGAATTAATATATTAATTTAAGACATTGAGCCCGAAAGGGTTAAATTCAGAACTAGATCTGAACCAAATTCTGTGAA